>NC_052147.1:135919756-136075407 GCF_902713615.1 Scyliorhinus canicula
CTCCAGGTCACAGCCACCTTACAGCTGATGATTAATTTTAACATATCTCTCTTTCTTGCTTTCTGTTGAAGCAGGACCACAGCAGCTTCTGCGGAGATGTCGCAGTCCGGCTCCATTCTCTTCACAGTGACAACCCCAATAAGATTGAAGTCTGTCCTTCATCGACTCTCACGGTTGGGTTGGCAAGCGTATATACGGAGATACTTCACACTGCAATGGATGGGAAATTAATGATTCTCTCAATGCTTCAGATCGAATCATTGCCCGTTCACACAATAAGCACCTTTAAAAATATTGGACAGCTGTGATATATAATATCTGCCTTCCTGCAGAGTTTCTTTATGTGTGGTGATTTAGTCCGTATTCACAGATCTTGCATGCTGGCTTTCATAGAACAGTACAGCACAGAACAGGCCCTTCGGCCCTCAATGTTGTGCCGAGCCATGATCACCCTACTCAAACCCACGTATCCACCCTATACCCGTAACCCAACAACCCCCCCCCCCCCCCCCCCTTAACCTTACGTTTATTAGGACACTACGGGCAATTTATCATGGCCAATCCACCTAACCCGCACATCTTTGGACTGTGGGAGGAAACCGGAGCACCTGGAGGAAACCCACGCACACAGGGGGAGGACGTGCAGACTCCACACAGACAGTGACCCAGCCGGGAATCGAACCTGGGACCCTGGAGCTGTGAAGCATTTATGCTAACCACCATGCTACCCTGCTGCCCCTTTCATGTCGCCTCCCCCCACAGGTTCAAGTGCAGGGCAGCTTGATGATGACTGAGCGGCAATGGTCAAATGTTACAGACCGGGGACAGATTTTTGGCTAAGTCCTTGGCCGCTGCTCTATGGGGGCAGATATGCTCAGAGGCGGTCCATATATGGTTGCATGTGTTCATGCCTCATAAACACTGGCACACGTGATAAAGCAAAATCCCAGTTCTCATCGAGGAAGACGAGCATTTTCTAAGGCCGACTTTTTAGATTACATTCACTGTAGATTTCCATCTGTTTTAATATAGAACATACAGTGCAGAAGGAGACTATTCGGCCCATTGAGTCTGCATCAACCCACTTGAACCCTCACTTCCACCCTAGCCCCGTAATCCAATAACCCCTCCTATCCTTTTTGGACACTAAGGACAATTTAGCATGGCCAATCCACCTAACCTGCACGTCTTTGGACTGTGGGAGGAAACCGGAGCACCCAGAGGAAACCCATGCACACACGGGGAGAACGTGCAGACACCGCACAGACAGTGACCCAGCAGGGAATCGAACCTAGCACCCTGGCGCTGTGAAGCCACAATGCAATCCAATTGTGCTACCGTGCTGCCCCATCTTTGCAATAAATGCTTTCTTATTTGTGGCCTCAGTTCCTTTTCAATGGTTTCGTTGATCCGCAATTTCATGTTTTTCCTCTTCCCTCCCCATGTTCCACCCATCAGATGAAGTGGCTGAGTGAGGAGGAGATATCAAAGAAGCTCGGCAGGTTGGACAATTATATTATGGAGAAGATCATGGATCTTAACAGAAAATCCAAAACAAGCTAAACTGAATCAGCAGTGTAGTATGATGATAGTGCAGCTATTTGTGTCTGCCCCATTTTATATAAAATTGGTGTAGCTTTTACGGAAACCTTCCTTCTGAGTTTTGTTTCTCTGGGTTCATTTCATAGAATCCCCACAGCGCAGAAGGAGGCCATTCGGCCCATTCAGTCTGCACCAACCCTCCAAAAGAGCACTCTACCAAGGTCCACTCCCTCGTCCCCATAACTCCACATATTGAGCTTGGCCAATCCACTGAACCTGCACATCTTTGGACTGTGGGAAGAAACCGTATTTTATTTTAATTATGTATAGTTGCCATTTTTTCACAATAATGGTTGTACAGCTTTAAGTAGATTTTATGTGTTTGTGGGACATAAACTCCAAATCTGCAGAATCAAACTTACTAATCCTGAGTACTTTTACACCATAGAATTCCTACAGTGCGGAAGGAGGCTTTCCGGCCCATCAAGTCTGCACCAACGCTCTGAAAGAGCACCCTACCTAGGCCCACTTACCCACTCTATCGCCATACCCCCTTTTTAGCATGGCCAATCCATCTAACCTGCACATCGTTGCACTGTGGGAGGAAACCAGAGCACCCGGAGGAAACCCACACAGACACGGGGAGAAAGTGCAAACTCCACACAGACAGTGATCCAATTGAACCCAGTTCCCTGGCACTGTGAGGCAGCAGTGCCGCCCCAATACATACAAATACACTTTGGAAGGCAACTGCGTCATTCCAAAGTGCTCATTTGAAGCAATAAACCTAGATAAACTGGAAAAAATAACCAGTCTGGGCAGTATTAGTAATACTACCAGTATCACGAGCAGTTCCAACTGGTTCTATCATCAGTATTAAAGGCACCATTACCAGTATGACTGGCACTTTCCACTAGAACACCAGTTCTCAATTGTTCTTATTTCCCCATTCAGAGCCAGATCACGCTGCAGACAGTATACTGGAACTTCCTTCTGGATTTGAATTCGGAGGCCGGAAATTTCAACTGATGGTCTCTGCTGAACTAACAGGACCTGGAGTGGATTGAAAACCTATTGACAGCTTCATTGGACTTTGCTGTGACTCTTTAACTGAGCCATGGGCGGGATTCTCTGTTAGCGGGATCCTCCGTTTCACAGGCAGTGCACTCACGCCTGCAGATTTCCCGATGGCATGGGGGTGCCCACAAAGGGAAACCCCCATTGGCCAGCTGCCGGGATAGAGGATCCCACTGCCAGCGGGTGCGTGCTGCACCGGAAAACGGGTGCGGAGGGACGGAGAATCCTGCCCAACCTCTGGGCTCTCAGGGAGAGCGGGCAGTTAAAGGACAAACTTTGGGAAATGAAGGAATTCTCAGTGAAGGGACACTGACAGGGATTGGAAAGTATCAACTGGACATGAACCTTTGAGGCTGTACTCATCTCACTCTTACCTGGAGTCCTGCTTCTGTTTCAGAGACTTGTCGATGCCGGGACTGAATTGGTGTACTTCGACAGAATTGGCAACTGTCCCCGAAGCAGTCATGATCCTTTAAATCAGTGTTCTTCAAACTTTTTTCCAGGACCCATTTTTACCAACCGGCCAACCTTCGCGACCAATGCTGGCCGACCTTCGCGATCCATGCTGGCTGAACTTCGCGACCCACGCCGGCCGACCTTCGCGACCCACCATTTTCTCTTACCTTGTTTGCTGCTGACAAAAATGGAGGAAATGGTTTTGGGTCCCTTTGGCTCTCGTACACGGTCCTCCAATGGAACCTGTTGGATGAAGGTGAAGCCTTCTGGTGTCGGAAAGTATAGAGCCTCCATCTGTCCAAAGTTCTGCATTTTGTTCCTGTAAATTAAATCAAATAAACTCCCCCCCCCCCCCCAACTTGTAAAAAAAATAAAATGAATAAAATAAATTTTTAAAAAAATTAAATAAATAAAATAAATGAATAAAACCCCCCTGAACTTGTAAAACAAAAAGCTGCGACCATTTAAAAAAAAGCAACCGCACTGCGCATGCATGCCCAATCATCGGCACGCATAGTTTTGCATCTGCATGCCGATGACCTGGCATGCATGCGTAGTGCGGCCGCATTTTCTTTACATGTTCGCAGCCATTTTGAAGGCCACTTGCAGCCGCCGTTATTAACAGCCGGCTGCTGCGGCTGTTGCGCACAGATTTTTGCGATCGGGAGCGCCGCGACGGACAGCTCCTTGACCCTCCCGACACCCGCCCGTGACCCACCCGCGGGTCGCGCCCCTGAGTTTGACAATGCCCGCTTTAATGGGCTAGCACCAATGTCACATGGAACTCGAGCAATTCCAATGAAAAAAGGTGTCCTATTCGCCGGGATCGAGAGGCTGACAAGCTGCAGCGGTATCTTAGCACTCCACTCTCCACACATTTTCACCCCAGGCAAGAAGATGGCAGCAAGGAGTGCGGCACCCTGGTTCGCAGAGGTGGACCTCAAGACCTTACTGGACACCGTGGAGTAGAGGCAGGCTAGTCTGCTCCCAAAGGTAGGAAGGACGCGGCCAGCCACTGCCATACACCTGGCCTGGGCGCAGGTGGCAGACGCCATGACTGCCGTGGGCCCCATCGCAATGACAGCAGTGCAGAAAGAAACTGCATGAACTCCTCAGAGCAGCCAGGGTGAGTAGGCAGCACTGTGCCCCTAGCACCTACCCCATCCCAAACACCCGTAACCACCCACTAGCCCCTCACACCCAGAGGGTGACCGAACCCCATCCGCCGGCAGTGTGTGCGCACCCACCCCTGCACTACGTGCCAGTACCCATACCAGCCGCCATGGGCGGGTGCCCTGGTCACAAAGGCCACCAGCTGCCCACCCTCTGTGCTGCTGTGCCCGGATGTCTAACACTCTGCGCTTTCTGCCTCCAAAGCCTCCAAAGCCTCCAAGCACCCCCCCCCCCCCCCCCCCCCCCCCCCCCCCCCCAGCAGAAGGGTGCACTGACCGCAGAGAGAGAGAGAGAAAACAGGAAGGGGACCACCGGACCTGTGGCCCTTCACCAGCGTGGAATGGCAGGCGAACACTGGATATGGTCGGTGGGCCCGTAGAGAGGGCAGTCGGCAAGGCGGTGGTCGGTATCGGGAACCAAGTGAGACCCTGCTGCATTGCGGTTTCCCATGGCATATGTGGCATTGTCCCCACCCCAATCCCCCACACCATCCCTCACCACACCCTCATCAACCCCACACAACCCCTCACCACCATCACACCAGCCCCACACCAGCGCCACACCACAACCCACCACCCCAACCCGTGATCCATTAGTGTGTCATGCCTTGTTTCTTGCAGGATTACCCAGGCCCTTCTGGTGTCGCCCACACCCAACCCCAAGCAGATGCCAGCGATGAGGAAGCAACAGACAGTGACACGAGCCCCCAAATACCAGACTGGGACACCCCGGAGCACCAGGATGACACAGATTTCCCGTCACAGCTGACTCCAACACCCTCCACCATTCCAGAGACACTCACCTCGACTGGGCACTTGAGTGAAGAAGCTCCTGGGAATTATCTGGTGCCGCACACGTGCTGCAGTACATCAGGTGGAGGTAGGAACCCCTGAGGGTGCGGACGGTCAGAGCGCAACCCGATCCCAGGCACCAGCTGCCGATCAGAATGGTCTCAGGCTTCTGGAAAGGGTGGTCCCATTGATGCTGGAGATGCAGACAGAGGGCCAGCGACTACATGAGGGACTGTCAGCAACCGTCAAGCACTTGCAGGTGCAGTTGGAGGGGTCTAACCGTGTGCAGGGGCAGGAGTGGTGCCACCGAGGCCAACACCGCACAGGTGGCGTCTGCAGTGGAGGAATTGGTGGTGAAGGTATCGGCCATGGATCAGGACATCCAAGGCCTTGAACACTCTCTTGCAGTGATGGCTGATGGCCAAGACAGGGGGTCCTGTCGCAGGCAGCCATGTACCAGGGCCACCTGGATATTGCAGCAGCACTCCAGAGCTTGGCTCAGTCACAACAGATTATGGCTGAGGGCATCATTGGCACTGCCCGGAGGGAGGTGGCACAGTCACTGTGCTCCATGGCCGCAAAAATGGAGGCCGTGGTCAAGACGAGAGCGGGTCTCTAAGAATGGCGGTGCCATGTGGTGGGTAGCCTCAGGAGTTCACTCCAGTCGCACCCCTGTTCCATAGAGTAGCCCTGGGGCTATCCGGCATCCTGATGGAAGAGGAGGAGGTGGGGCCCCTGCCGGTGACACAGGTAGGGGTGGTGTGGGACACCACAGCACCTCAGACTCCGCCCCTCCTGTCCCTGGTGCATCCAATGGCAAGCATACAGAAAGGGTGGCATCACGCCACTTGGGACACCGGAGCAACTGTCGGGCCCATCGAGGCCCAGGTGTTCCAGAGGACGACCACCAAAGATGGCGCCCTCAAGGTGGCGCCAGACCGTGGCAACTCTCTGCGAGCTCTCTCCCTCAATCCGCTTTCTACATCTCTTATAACCATACTAACCTTTTAAAAACTAATTCTAACACTCATACTATCTCTAACCTTTCTCTTTTATGTTCCCTGGCAGGTCTGAAGATTGTCTGACGTCCATGGCCCGGCCCACATGACGCCATCTGACCTGCAGGACTCCTCCAGAGACCTGACTCTGGCCTCGACCTCGAAATGGATGAGGCCCAACCTGGACGTCTGACCCCGACCTCGCGTAGAATCTGACCCGGCACTTGGGGCCCTACCTGGCCTGGGATGTGACCCCAGACCGCCCAACCCAGCTCAAGGAACTCCCACTCCAACCCCCGACCATGAGACCCCGCCCACCCCGATCCAGAGAGGACCTCCCAGCGACCCTCTCCGGAGAGGTACACCCAGTGCCCCGACTTACCGGCAGTTGGAGGAAAGGAAGTGGATCCACATGGAGGCCTGACCAGGCCTACTCCAAGGCCAGTTCCAGGAGTGCCCAACCAGACCACCAACGCTGGTACCGAACACATGACACAGATTTGTATATTGAAGTGAGCAGCGAGTTTAACTTGAATAAGGCAATACCGGATCTATCCAGCACCAGGGACCCAACAGCTTTGCCTCGGAGAGTCCAAGCAGGCACCATTTAGCACTGGTTTCCACAAACATGGACCAAATGTACCGGCACTTGGGGTGGTCTCCCAAGCAATCAAGAGCCCTTGAGTGGTCGGGCTCTGGGCAGGGTAGTACCCTGGCACTCCCTGGCAGTACCACCCAGGCACCCTGGCAGGGCCATCTGAGGGCTAACCTGGCAGTGCCAGGATACCCAGGTGACACTGCCAAGTGCAATGCCAGGCTGTCAGTGCCACAGTGGCCAGGTGGCAACATGTCCATGTTGAGGATTGGCTCTGGAAATGTCCTGTCCTTATGTGGTGGGGCACAGGAAGGCTCAATGACCCCCTTTGTGGTGAGTTGGGGTACAGAGGACACGATGGGAGGTCTAGAGATCAGGGCGCCATTTAAAAATAGTGCCCCAATCTCTTCCTGCACCGGCGAACGGAGTTCGCTCGTACAGGAAATGGGACTGGAAGCGGGCTCGGTAGAGCGTTCCTCGCTGAGGCCCAGAAATGAAGCAGATTCCAGTTGAATAGCAGGATTACTCTCAGTGCTGGCAGCGCCGAGAAACACCTTGCTCCCCTTGGGAGTGTGAGACAATCATCATCTTGGTCTCAGAATGATTCATTCAAGTCAAGAAGGCAGTTTGGATGGTTTTAGGATATTGGTATTCGCAGTGCTTTATTCTGGAATGTCCCTTTATCCAGCTGCAGTGCCAGTTTTGCAGTCATGGAACTCCAGGAATCCTGCACCAGCCTCAACACTTAGTCTCAGGAATGGAGAATCCAGCCCCTGATTAGGCAACTGGCTTCCTTCTGTGGCAGGGGAGGCACACCTGATTCATGTAATTATTGCAATTTCCAGTCACCTTCATCCTTTGATGGTACCTTCATTCTCCCAGCTTTCATGGGCTGCAGATTAAATGTGCCTCCCAATTTGAACAGTCAGCCACTCCTTAATTAATCCCCAGTAGCCTGGCCTCATAACAAGTGGCTTTGCACATCCACATAACTCATGCACTTTGCAGCCCGAGGGTTGGGATTCATTCTGGCTGCACTCATCCTCCCCATGTAAGGGTCTTCTGCCCTCAGGGGGCTAGTAACCACCCTATGTCAGAGTCCCCCCGCTCTGCCCATGCGGCCTGGCATTTCACGGGACTCCACCCAGGGATGTCACTGTCACCCTCTGTGGGGACCCTGCGATTTTACCCGCTCTCACACACTTTCAGCTGCCAATCCAGAAGGGCAAACGCTTTGTGGAGATATTGCCATAAGCTCAGTATGAGGGACCTGAGAAGGGCTAACTGCGCACCAACAGCAAGATCCTTTGAGATCTAGAGGCCTCCAACAATGAGAGGTCACCAATGAGCACTTTTGATGCTGGATGAACATTTTTCAAGCCCACAGATGGGATGGAAATATCCTAATGTGTTGCTGTGAAGCTCAGTTCACCAGAAGATCATGGGGCCAATGTCATCCTAGTACCTGATCGAGACCATAAGCAGCATGGTAAAGGCCAAGAAATCCAACAGATACCACTTAAGCAATGGGTATCATTTTACCGTGCTATCTAAATGTAAGTGTTTGCTCTGTTTTTCCTCCCCATTTAAGTTCAACAGTCATGCCAAGCACTTTTGCTATACTGAATTCCCCTTTTATGTTTCTCTTGTTTGTTCCAGGATAGTAAGAAGTCATACAACACCAGGTTAAAGTCCAAAAGGTTTGTTTCAAACACTAGCTTTCGGAGCACTGCTCCTTCCACAGGTGAACGAAGAGGGACATACCTCTTCATTCACCTGAGGAAGGAGCAGTGCTCCGAAAGCTAGTGTTTGAAACAAACATGTTGGACTTTAACCTAGTGTTTTAAGACTTCTTACTGTGCTCACCCCAGTCCAATGCCGGCATCTCCACATCATGTTCTGGGATAGTTTACAATTTCCCAATAATACCTATTCCATGTGTGTGTTCATCATATAAACTGTAAGTACAATCCATTTTAATCAATACAATGACAAACATAATAGTCTTTATTAGTGTCACAAGTAGGCTTACATTAACACTGCAATTAAGTTACTGTGAAAATACCCTAGTCGCCACATTCCGGCACCTGTTCGGGTACACAGAGGGAGAATTCAGAACGTCCAATTCACCTGACAAGCACGTCTTCCGGGACATGTGGGAGGAAACTGGAACACCTGGTGGAAACCCGCGCTGACACAGGGAGAACGTGCAGACTCCGCACAGATAGTGACCCAAGTGGGAATCGAACTCGGGTCCCTGGTGCTGTGAAGCAACAATGCTAACCAGTGTGCCACCGTGCCGCCCATGCAGGACAATTGTAAATTTATTTATTTTATAGTGGCACTGAGCTCCACTGTTCACCACTATTCCAGCCAAATTACAGTTCAAGTAACATATTAGCAGCAAAACTCCATAACCGCTGGTTTACCTTCCCTCTAAAAATGCATGCATGTTGAAAAAGTGGCCAAACCTCTCCTGAAGGGCTCAGCTAGAAGATAGCTAATCCCAGCTGGAGCAGATATTGGGAACACTACAATTAGCCTTTGAATTTCTCAGTCAAACAGGGAGATAATGAGCCAAATTGTCCATTCCTAAACCACTGCATGCTGAATCTGTTCATGGAGTTGTTGGTGAGGGCACAGTCATGCTCAGCTTTGTAACAGCGCAGGGCTGCTGCACTTACTACCTGCTACCACAGAATGTGACAGTCTCTTCAGGGGGTGAGTGCGGAGATGGGGTTGGAGTGGGCCGGGTGAGTTGTGGAAAGTATTAGTAAAAAAATGAGGGAAATAATTCCTGCAAACTGAATTGAATTCTGATCTTAAATTTGGATTTGGATTTGTTTATTGTCACGTGTACCAAGGTAAGCGAAAAGTATTTTTCTGCGAACAGGAACATATTAGGACATTTCCATCCCATCTGTGGGCTCGAAAAATGTTCATCCAGCGTCAAAAATGTTCTTCTAGGCTCAGGGTCCGATTCCTCCTGTCATGGGAGTGTCTCTTTAGGAAAGATTTTTGGCTTGCCACATGGCTTCAGTGATGTCATTGCGTGGGTGGAGCTGGCCTGTGGCTCTGTGAATTTTACTTTTGTTTTTGATTTTGGCTGCTGTGGACTCAGAGAACAGACGTATTTTGGCCTGTCTCTATTTTCATTTTAAAGCGTTGTCCCAAGGAAGAAACCCATTGATTATAGCTACCTGCTGTTTTGGTAAAAAGAGGTTTTTGGTTTATGGGATTTTGTTTCTGAATTGGAACAGTTAAAGGGGAATTCATTAAGGGTTATACATATATTACTGTAGCTGCGTGGGGTCTTTATGTTTGTAATTGATGAAAATACTTGCTTTTTGTTTATATATAAATGTTAATTAAGTTCTTAGAATTCAGCTTGTTTTTTTGATTAAAACACCGAAGAAGTCTGTTGAATATCACGTGAAAGGAAGGCTCTTATGCTCATCCTAGCCAACTTCAACTAAAAGTTATAGGTCAGGTGGACATCATAATACACTTTGGAAGTTTTTAATCCCTGGCCCATAACACTCCACAAATTCAACTAAGGCCCCAAGGCACAACTAACCCCTTGAGCAATTACAGCTCAGCCATGGAGAAGTGGACTCACAATAAAGAGAATTAAGTCAGGCTCCCATATGAACTGGCAACCCGATTTACATATACATCGTTGCTCAGGTGTAATATCCCATACGGAACCTACGGGGTGGGAATGCTTGTCTTTCCCGTGCTTCCTGGCTAGTGGCGGGGTATCTTAATTGATCCATGCATATAAGGTTGGTCAGTGAGGCACTGGTAGAGAGAGAGGAACCTGGGAGGGATCTACCGGGAAATCTACATATTGTTTGTGTAAATAAAGTTACGTTTCTTTCTTTCAGTTGTGATGTACCATCGATTGCACGCGAGGTGAGTGATTTACCAAAGTCAGGCTTTAATTGACTAGAACACAGCTCTGTGATCGTCTACAGTGGAAAGGGACGATCGTCAGGCATCTGAGCATTTATACCTCGTTAATAGAGGCGTGGTTAACATGACCGACCAGGGCCAATGGTAAGCCGACGTTCTGGCCCAATGGCAGACGAGTATGCAGATCATATCATCACAAGTTGCTGTGGACTTCCCATATCCTTATTAAATCAGGTTTCCCAGAGATTAGGAAACTTGGAAAAGGATGCAATGATGGGTCTAGTAGCTCCACAAGATAAATATATTTCCTAAACTTCCTTCTGCTCCTCAGTAAAGCTTTTGTTTGGCCTGTTGATCTGCAGACACCCGCCACAATCCCTCTCAATATCTCCCCAGCCTGAATGCAGGCCTTTTCTCCAGCACCGATTGTGAGCCCTTTTCCCAGCTCTTGATATGGGCAGCATTGGCCTTGCGTTTAGCCTCAGCACATGCTACATAATACTGATAGCCTGACTTATAGCAATCGGGAAGTAATAACATTAAACTGCTCTACTAAAAATGCCACAGTGCTTCATAAATCCCTAACAAGTTTCCTGATTTGATTTCTTTGTGACTTGACCTTTCAAAGGATATGAAGGATTTGGAATGGGTACAGCTGAGATTTACTGGACTGGTTTCAGAGATGAGGGATTACAGTTATGAGGATGGACTGGAGAAGGTAAAGTTGTTTGCCTCATTGCAGAGAAGGTAAAGAAGAAACTTCAAAGAGGTGTTTAAAATCATGAAGGGTTTTGATAAAAGAAATGAAGAGAAACTATTTTCAATGGGTGGAGGGTCAATAACGAAAGATTTAAAGTACTTCCGAAAAGAATCCGAGATGACATGAAAAACCTTTTCACCCAACGAGCAGCTAGGATTTGGAATGCACAGCATGATAGAATGCTGACTACAGATTTAACTGTAGCCTACAAAAGGAAAGTTGGTAAGTACCATAGATGTCAGTTATAAATTGATCTTTGAAAAGCTGTGCCAAGTGTAAAAGTGAACCGCCAGAATTGGTGGTCGCAATCTTTGTTGTTTGTCATGTGGGATCTGCCCGTATCGCATGCTTGATCCTTTGTACCCAGCTATAAGATATCAATAAGTAAAACATCCATTTGTGGGGTGAAAAACTCAGGCTATTAATCCAAATATTATATGTTGTAGCTGAAAATGGGAAGTTAACTTGTACATCAAATATATGCAAAAACATTCTGCGGGATTCTCCATCGGCGGGATCCTCCGCTTCATCTGCAGCGCACCCACAACCGTGGATTTCCCGATGGTATGGGGGTGTCCACAATGGGAAACTCCATTGGCCGGCTGCAAGAACGTAGAACCCACTCCTGGCGGGGCTGCGCCGCGCCAAAGGCTGGTGGAGCGGAGGATCACACCCATTATTATTGGAGCTACGAAAATGGGGTGATCTTATTTGTGGTCAACTTATACGTCACAATCTATGGTGCTTGAAGGTTAAAAATTGCAGGGATTTAGGGAAAGAGCAGGAGAATGGGATTTACAGGATGGCTCTTCAAAAGAGCCATTGCATACTTGATGCATGTCTTCTTTCTGTGCTGTAATATTCTTTGGTCTTATGACTGTAACATTGGTGAAGTCATCTCTTTATAGGAAACTGTGTTCAACTTGATTCCACCTCAAATACACTGCTCTAAGGTTAGGCCTCTCCAAGTACTGCTCTTGAACTGGCATGTAGAAAACTCACACAAAGCAGATGGTCATATTCTTGCTCACAGAGGGAACACAGAGGGCAGCTGCCTGGTGCCTGCCTGGATGGTCCAACAGAGGACTGCACTCAGTTTACTGGGGATCATGTGGGGAAGAACACACATCACAATTTATTTTTCAACAGGTGGAGATTACAGCCGTGAGTTTTCTCTCCCGGCATTGTCCAGGAGGAATGCGGGTGCAGTGTGAGTGAAATGCATGGCACCATCTCACCCCACAAAACCTCCCCTTCGGATCACACGAGTGTGTGTTACTGAGCATGAACCAAGGAAAGACGGAAACCAGGCATATAGAAAGGTTGACAATATACATTATGCGTTCTTTGACCCTTGTGTGAGAAACAGATTGTGCGGATTTTTTCAATGCAGCTACACTGGACAATGTGTTCATACTGCTGTACCAAGCTGCAATGCAGTTAGAGAGGGTGAAGGTGAGGTAGCAGAAGCCCAAGTAAGAGTCTAGGCAGCCCCCACAATCGGCCTTGAAGAGAGCCTGTAAGAGGGAGGCATCATGGTATCAAGCAGGAACTGGAGGAACAGGGTGGATATGAAGAATGATGGCCCAGAGTAAGAGAAGGGTGTTGGTTAGGCCCCACAGCTTTTCTTTTTATTCAAGATGGAATAGAGCAATTGTATCATTGTGGTTGGTGCTGGGTTTCTGTGGCTGTGGTAAGAAACAGGTGCTTGTGGCGAGGGGAGGACCTGGAGAAATTCTTCAGTTACTGGCAGAAAGACTTGCGGTTGTTTCTCCAGGTCAGCCCCAGCATAACATGGATTGCAAAAGGTGCACAGTAATAATCACAGTCTCATAAAATGGAAATCATTTGCACAATTCTGCAGCAAGAACTGAAGCAGTGAAATGATTTTTTAATTCCAAAACTCCGAACAAATTCTTTATGATATCAGACTATCCTTTATGCCCAATAATGCTTAAACTGCAGCTCAAGAATTAGTAGCATCAGATTTTTCATGAGGGCCCCGATCTGCACCTGATGCAAAGCCCTCTGACAACCATTCACCCATTCACATGCAACATATATTTCGGCTTGCTCGATACATTCTATTTGTTAAAAAATATAGGAACAGGAGTAGGCCATTTGATCCATCGAGCCTGCTCCGCATTTCAAAAAGATCATGGTTGACCTGATTGTGGCCTTACTTCCACTTTTCCACCTGCACCCCCCACCCCCTCCCCCCCACCGCCCCTACCGCCAATAACCCTGGACTCCTTTGTAGATCAAAAATCTGTCTAACTTAGTCCTGAACACTGACTACTCTCTGTGGAAGAATTTCAAAAGACTAACAACCCTCTGAGAGAAGAAATTTCTTCTCATCACCATTTTGAATGGGAGACACTGCCACCCCACATTTCTGTTTCAGCACGCCAGTGGGATGCTCCATTACGCCAGCTAGCCAATCGGGTTTCCCATTGTGGGGGCAGCCCCATGCCGTCGGGAAACGCCCGAGCTGCTGGCAAAATGGAGCATCCCGCCGGCAGAGAATCCAGACCCTTATTTTTAAACTGTGCCCCCTGGTTAGGTTTCCCCATAATGAGAAGTTTCCTCATAGCATCTACCCTGCCAGGCCAACTCAGAATACCTCATGTTTCAATACGATCACCCCCCATTCTTCCAAACTCCAGCAAGTCTAGGCCCAACCAGCTCAACTTTTCCTCATAAGACCATCCCAAGAATCAACACAGTCAACCATCTCTGTACTCCTTCCAATGCAAGTATATCCCTTCTTAAGAAGACCAAAGCTGTACACAATATTTTTAAGTGTGGTCTCACCAATACTTGGTTATGGCAAGACTTCCCTACTTTTATACACCAGTCCCCTTGTGATAAAAGCCAACATTCCATTTGCCTTCCTAATTACTAGCTGTACACGCATGCTGACTTTTTGTGATTCATGTACAAGGACAGCCAGATCCCTCTATACCACAGCATTGTACAGTCTCTCTCCATGTAAATAATATTCTGACTTTTCTATTCTTCCTGCGAAGGTGGACAACCTCACATTATACTCCATCTGCCAAGTTTTTGCTCACTCACTGCATTTATATGTAACCCTTTGCAGAGTCTTTGGCTGGGATTTTCCAGTCCTGTCAGTAGCAAGAGTCATGGTGGGTGGAACGTGACGTTGTGGAGAATGGCCAAAAATTAGTTTTCCACCAGCATTAAAAACATTTGCAATTTTCTGCTGCCGGCTTTCTTGGCAGATTGAGTAGCCCACCACACCATAGCAGGGACTGCATTTGCCTTGATTTGATTATCATGAATACTCAGCACGTCAGAATCATGCCCCCACTCCAAGTCAAGTGGCCACACTGGAAGCCAATTAGATTAGTGTAATTCACGGCCAGATATAAGTGATGTGTGCCGGGTGAACACCACTTCACTAGTAGCCTTGAGGTATGTTTTCCTATCTTCCATTGTGCTGCACTCAAGAGACTGCTCGACTCCATTCCAAGGCTTCTTAGGAAATACCAGCGGGAAGTCAAATATGGATTAGAGCCAAGGCTCACCATGTGAGACTATCAGGAAGGTGGCGGGGGTGGGTGGAAGGTGCTGTAAGACAAAGGCCTGATAGTGAGTGTGTGAGCAAAATAAAGATAGTTTAAGGGATTTATATTTGTATTCAAAAACATTAAAAATAAGGTATAGTTTTTAAGTGAGTCGAATTTAATGTTTCTGTGCCTGGTAGGGTGAAACTTATAGTTAGACACGGGCGGGACAAAAGTGTTTGTATGTGTGGCAGTTTGTTTCAGTTCCAATTGTGATTGTATTGTGCTTAGCGAGAGCAAAGTGGGAAGAATAAATATACTAACAGTGGTTAGTATATTTACTATTTACTAACAGGGAGATACCCTGGAAGATTCCACGGTTCATACACCTTAAGTTACTCACAGATGAGGGCTCCCAGTGCATCCTGTTTCGCAGCCACTAAGTGTCTCAGAGGAGAGCGATAACATTGCTCAATCTGCAACACGCTTCTTGAGTGAGCAGATCATTGGCATATTGAAGATGCGTTTTCGATGTCAGGATAGGTCAAGCACACTCGAGTACTCTCCCCAGAGAGTCTCCCACACCTTTGTGGCTTGTTGCGCTCGACATAACATGGCACTCAGAAGGAGGGGGGTGAATTGGCAGACCAAGAGATGGATGAGCTGCATGTCTCCTCTGATGATGAGGGTGTCAGGAGAATTGAGCTTGATGAGGGCAAGGAAGTTGCCCTCCAAGGAAAGAGGCCATAACACAGGCCAGACAAGGCACGCATGCACGTGACATGCTTACAGCTGGCAGGTTCCAGGAATAGCTCATGCAAACCTCTTTCATGAGTGCAATCCATGTTGGGTCCAGCTTTACAGCATTGTTGCGATCCTCACCATCTCAAAGAAGCGCATCAATCTCCGAAGGAGCAGCTACACTCTTGAATCATCATGTCCTCATCCTTGGAATTTAAGGATGCCTCCAGTGCAAGTTATCTTTCTGTTATGGGATGATTACTGCAACAGGGAGTTTTATGAGCTGAATTGAGATGGTGGAGCCTCTTCGAGCTTCTCACCAACATCCCATTGTCTATTACTGCCATCAAGGGGCAACAGCAGCAACTGTAATCCTCAGTGCACTCATGGCAGTATATCTGCAGTGTAGCAAGGTGCCTCAAGGAGGACAACCCTCTCTCAGTGCTTCTCGCCTTCATGTCTGAGGCCTAATTTGAACCCACATTGTGGTATTATCGCACAGGCAATTATTCATGCAACCCAAGTCTTCAGACTTCATCACCATACTGAGTTCCCAGCATGAGATCTCTCTTCATGACTCAGTCATCTGCAATTCTCAGTAATGAATGTGAGCCTGCACTTCAGCTTGCCTTTCAGTGAACCGTGAAATCTTCAGCTGCAACATCATGGCCTGCTCTCTGTCAAGCACCATGGGCGAAATTCTCCGCACCCGCGGAAAGTCGGCAAACCGTCGTAAAAATCGGGACCGTTTTACGACGGTCGCGAAGGCTTCATTTCCCGACGGATTCACTTCCTGGAAATGGGCTAGTAGCGCGGCCGCGTCAATTACGTGCGTGATGACGACGGAACGCGACGACGACACGAACCCGCCCATGTGACGCCGCCCGCGCCGTAAAAAGGCGCGGGCGACCACAGAATCTGTCGGGCAGGATGTCGGAGCCGAGGAGAGCTGCTCCTCGCTTTGTAGATGCTAACGTCGAGGCGCTGCTCGATGCCGTGGAGCAGAGGAGGGGCATCATCCGCCCGCGGAGAGGGCATCGCCAACCTGCCAGCATGGTACGCCAGGCCTGGCGTGACGTGGCTGCTGCCGTCAGTGCTGTGGGGCAGACCCCTCGCTCAGCAGAGCAATGTCGAAAGAAGCTACACGACCTCACCAGGTCTGCCAGGGTAAGTGCCATGAGGGTGCCCCCTAGTCACAACCATCCCTCCCCCTTAACTGCCCGGGGGGGGGGGGGGGGGGGGGGGGGGGGGGGGGGGGGAGAGGGATTGGGGCAGAGTTATTTGAGGGTGGTTCACAAAGTTGTCACAGACCCAGCGCTCTGGCCCCGAGGAGAGATGCAATCGTCTGATGACAACTTGCCCTCCCCAAACTGTGCCAGTATCTGAACAGACTGCTGATACCTACCGTTTTGTAATGATCTACCTATGTTCCCTCCCCCAACAGGCCAAGGCCGGTCATAACCACCGTGAGCGGCACAAGACTGGAGGGGGTTCTCCCAACATGCACCCCCTCAGCACCTTTGAACAGAGGGCCCTGGACCTTGTTGGGGGGTCTGCCACCCGCGATATCGCGCAATGCGAGGTTGGCGGAACTGCAGCAAGTGAGACAACCCTCCCTGACAAACACCCCCCCCCCCCTCCCCCATCCTCTGTCCCTTCACACACCCTGCCCACTGGGACACCTCCCCCATCCTCTGTCCCTTCACAAACCCTGCCCACTGGGACACCTCCCCCATCCTCTGTCCCTTCACACACCCTGCCCACTGGGACCGTCCAGCGGCCTGCCGAGCAAATCGAAATAACCCGTCTCATTCTCTTCCCTAGGACGTGATGCCGAATGACCAGGGCCGTCTGGCTGCAGACGGAGACAGGAATCTGCCGCCACCTCACCCGGGGCCTCACAACAGAGGGTGCCCGATCAGCGGGCAGCCCTATCCGCCCCAACCCAATCTGCGGACCAGGACGCACAGAGGGTTCGAAGTCCACCACCACCACCAGAAATGGCCAGGGACAACCCTCCTGTCGCTGAGCAGCCCCACACCATGGACGAGGACCTAAGCATTGAGAGCGTCGGGCTTGCGGCACTGCTTTCTCCCACCACATCCATCATCCCAGAGATACACACCCCGGCGGGCCTATTTAGTGATGAGTCTCCTGGGGCACAGTCTGGTTGGCACATCACAGATGAGCAGGTACAGCAGGTGGAGGTCGGAGCAACAGAGGGCCCGGACTCGCGGAGGCCAGACCAGGCCCAGGATGCAGCTGGCTCCCAGACGTTTTCTGAGTTCCTGGAGTTTATCAACCCACCCGCACAGCCGATGCCTCAGGAAACCCAGGGAAACAATGACGGGATGAGGGCTTCCTTCCAGACTCTGCAGACGCTGTTAGAGGAGTCGAACCGCGTCCAAGAGCAGGGAGTGGTGCCGCTCATGGCAGAGACCCAGTCCGACACCGCACGGGTGGCATCCGCGGTGGAGGCAATGGGTCAGGTTATGCAAGACGTTGGGGTTAATGTGCACGCGTCATCCTCGGCCCTGGACAGGGTTGCCCTCTCACAGGCAGCAATGTGCCAGAGCCAAACCGACATTGCCGGCGCCCTGCGGGCCATGGCCGAGTCTCAGCAGGTCATTGGCCAGTCGCAGCACGCCATGGCACAGTCCCAGCAGTCGATAGCACAGTCCCAGCTGTCAGTCGCGGAGACCATCAACCGCCTGACACATGTGCTGGATGGCGTCGTGCACACACAGGTTGAGATCGCACGGTCCCTGGCGGGAATGTCTAACTCCCTGGACTCCGTCTCTGCAAACCTTTGGATCCTGGTGGATACCGTTGCAGGCCTCCAGGACTGGCAGCGCCAGGTGTCGGTGGTGCGACGGGGAACCTCCCCGCTCGCACCTCTGTCCCAAAGTGAGGCCTGGGGGCCACCGGGCTCCCCGAGGGAGGAGGAGGTTTCGGGGCCCGTCCCATTAACTCCATCACGGGACGTCCCGGAATTCTCGGCCTCCCCCCGTCCCATCCCTGGTGCATCGGGTGGGCAGCAGGCAGAGCAGGGTGGCACAATGTCACCCGAGACGCCCGCAGAGCAGCCTGGCCCATCAAGGCCGGGTCGCCCCAGGAAACGCATAGCCAAGGAGAAACGAGTTGAGGGGGGCGATTCGCAGCAATCCTCCTCCACTCCTGCTGTATCATCTGGGGATTCACTTAGACGTAGTGGTAGGGCCCGTAAGGCAACTAAGATAGACACTGAGTAAGTTGGCACGGGTGAAGGGCACAGTTTAGTTGTAGGGGCTAGGGCACCTGTAAATAATTGTTAATATTAAACGCACTGTTCCACCTTACTTGTAATACCGTGTGATTGTTCCACAGCCACAGGAATCGTGATGGTGACCGAGTGTCGCTGGGGGTGACGGGTGGTGAAACCTCGGTGCCGGGTGTGCAGTCCCTGCCCCTACCCCCTCCCACAGCTAGCCCACACGGGCACGTGATGGAGTGTCAGTGACGAACTCAGCGGCCACCAAGGTGGATGGTTCAGCTATTGCCATGGGTCAGACTCTCTCTAACGATTCTGAGCTCACAGCTCTTCGCAGAGCGGGCTGTCATCATTCCACATGGCACTGATCACACCCGCTGACACAGCCATCAATGTTGTGCCATTCCGTCTGTACCCAGTGATAAGCGTCATGTCGAAGTGGAGCAGTGTACACTGGGGGGGGGGGGGGGGGGGGGGGGGTTGTGGTGGTGGCAGTTGTGTGGTGACCCTCTGCATGACTAGCGATGCAGGTGGTGGTTTGGTGTTCATCGGGGACGTCACATGCGATGCGTGAACCGTGCTGACACCAGGGCGTCGCGTGCCCGCCGTCCTTGCCGGGTCCGTCGTGCCGCCTCCTGGACATCACCAGCACCTGGGTCGTGTCTGCGTGCTGCGCCCGCCACTCCGCCAGCGTCCTCCTCCTCCTCCTCCTCCTCCTCCTCCTCCTCCTCCTCTGTGCTGGCACCACTGCCACTAGCTTCTCCCTCCGCCTCCTGCAACAGGTCATCTCCCCTCTGCATCGCGATGTTGTGCAGCGCACAGCAGACCACTACAATGCGAGCGACCCTGTCGGCCTGGTACTGCAGGGCCCCTCCGGAGCGGTCCAGGCACCTGAATCTCATCTTCAGGAGGCCAAGGCAGCGCTCCACCACACCCCTGGTTGCTGCATGGGCCTCGTTGTATCGTGTTTCCGCATTGGTCTGAGGCCTCCGTATAGGCGTCATCAGCCAAGACCTCAGCGGATAACCCCTGTCACCTAGCAACCAGCCCCTCAGCCGGGGGGGACGTCCCTCAAACATCGCAGGGATGAACGACTGCGCTACTATGTAGGAGTCATGCACACTCCCTGGGAACCTTGCACAGACGTTCATGAACCTCATGTGGGGGTCGCATACCACCTGGACATTAATGGAGTATGTCCCCCTCCTGTTTGTGAACACTTCCTTGTCCACAGCAGGCGGGCGCATGGGGACGTGAACACAGTCGATTGACCCCTGAACCCTCGGTGTCCCGGCCAAACTGGCAAATCCACGGGCTCGTGAGTCTTGACTTGCTCGGTCCTCGGGAAAGGTGATGTAGCGATCGGCGATGGCATAGAGGGCGTCGGTCACATCCCGGATGCACCTGTGCACCGATGACTGGGAGATCCCAGAGACGTCCCCGCTCGGAGACTGGAAGGAGCCGGTAGCATAGAAGTTCAGAGCGACCGTCACCTTGATGGCTACCGGGATCGCGTGTCCTCCCCCGTTCCACGTGGGGCGAGGTGCGACAGGAGTTCGCAGATATGTATCACCGTCTGCCTACTCAGCCGGAGTCTTCTCCTGCAGGTGATGTCCGGCATTGTTAGGAAAGAGACCCGGACACGGTACACCCTCGGCTTTGGTCGTCGCCTCTGACGCCGTGGCTGCACCCTCACTCTCTCCTCTTCCTCTTCCTCCTCCTCCTCCTCCTCCTCCTCCTCCCCCCCCCCCATGCTGCTCGACGACTGGCAACTCCTCGGCCCTTCCCTCTGCTGCTGCAGCTGGCCCTGCAGCCACTGCGGGTTGTGGGTGTGGATGCTGCTGCATCTCCAAATCCAGTAGAGCTGCCCCAACCACTGCGCAGAACATAGCCGTTCTGTTCCCATGCATCGTGCTAACCTACAGAAGGGTGGTAGGAGGCAGAGAAACGGGACATGTTAGACGGACGTTAGTCGACACCTCGGCAGCCGCCAGCCATGGGATACCAGTGTGTCCCGGTGGCCTGGTCGCGCTGCTGACACGCGGTCAGCCTAACCCCTGGTCACTTTCTGCATCCAACGGCCAGTAAACTATGGCCTCCTCACGGGTGCGTCAGTGGCCTGTGGCCGGAAGCCACAGGGGAAACAGCGGCCGTGTCCTCGTCACCTGCACACCATGGCATGCTGGCAGACATTTTGTTACGGGGTTGGACGGCTCACTCTCTACCTAACCCCCCCCCCCCTCCGTCGCCCCCCACTGCCTCCCCCGTCTCCCCCACTGCCCCCGCCGTCTCCCCCACTGCCTCCCCGTCTCCCCCACTGCCCCCTCCGTCTCCCCCACTGCCCCCTCCGTCTCCCCCACTGCCTCCCCCGTCTCCCCCACTGCCTCCCCCGTCTCCCCCTCACTGCCCCCGTTCTGGACCCCCTCCCGTTCCCAGGGATGCCTTCCCCGTTGTGGCCAGACTCGAGCGGTGCGCTGAACGGTGCGCTGAGCGGTGCGCAGAGTGGTGCCCTGACCTCCTCCAAGCAGTCGTCAGCCAGGCCGACTGGTTGACGAATGTTAAAAGCAGGTGTGTTTCACGACGTCCAAACAGGGCGCCATGACGTCGGGACTTCGGCCCATCCGGGCCGGTGAATAGCGGGGGGGCTCTCAGTGGCGATTCTGGTCGTGTCAGGGGCGGGAAGGAGGCGTTTGTCGGGAAACGCGACTCCGACAATTTGCGGGGTTCGGAGAATAGCGGGAGGGCGTCGGAACAGCATCGCCGTAAAAATTTCCGACGCCCGCTATTCTCCGAACCGTCGCGAGTCCGGAGAATCGTGCCCCATGGCTCTGTTTGAAGCCTCCCAACTCACCGTTTAGCCTAGCCTTGGCATTTGCACCCCCAAAATGTTGACATCTAGACATTAAATACTCTAATCTTTATTAACAAAAAGCACACATTAGGGGCTGGATTCTCCGCCCCGCCGTGCCACATTTCTGTTTCACCCCGCCGGCGGGATGCTCCGTTACGGCAACCGGTCATAGAACATAGAACAGTATATCACAGAACAGGCCCTTCGGCCCTCGATGTTGTGCCGAGCCATGATCACCCTATTCAAACCCACGCATCCACCCTATACCCGTAACCCAACAACCCCCCCCCCCCCCCCCCCCCCCCACCCCCCCCCCCCCACCCCTCCCCCCCCACCCCCCCCACCCCACCACCTTACTTTTTTTTAGGACACTACGGGCAATTTAGCATGGCCAATCCACCTAACCCGCACATCTTTGGACTGTGGGAGGAAACTGGAGCACCCGGAGGAAACCCACGTACACAGGGGGAGGACGTGCAGACTCCACACAGACAGTGACCCAGCCGGGAATCGAACCTGGGACCCTGGAGCTGTGAAGCATTTATGCTAACCACCATGCTACCGTGCTGCCTCTTCAGGTCAATGAGGTTTCCCATTGTGGGGCAGCTCCACGCTGTCATAATATACATCTATGTATATGATGGAGTGCAGACAGGCAGTGATTAACACACAGGATGACCAGTGAGCACACAGAACACAGCAGCCAATCACCAGACAGGACACAACCACTATAAAGCCAGAGGCACCAGTTTTCTCGCTCTCTTGGGATCCAGTCTCTGAGACAGTCAGAGCTCGTGAGCAGCAGCTAGTACAAACACCATGTGGTAGTCAGTTAGTCTGGTCAGGCTAGCCTCAGGTCTCCAGTCAAATCAGCATAGTGTCAACCCACAGTTAAGCATGTAATATAGTTAGATGTTAAATAAAACCGTGTTGCATCTCATCAAGTGTTGGAAGCCTGTCTCTCTCTACACTGCATCAAACACAGTCCACAAAGGCCTAGCTTACCCAACACATCATGGTACCAGGTCTGGATGTTGAGAATTGACGGACTCACCTTGAGGTAATCTGCCTTGACCAGCGATCAGACATCCGGTAACATGGACAGCGTCCGCCCTCCTCCGCAGATCCGCATCGCCGGCAACCTCGGTGCAAACTGGAAGATTTTCAAACAAAACTTCCAGCTCTATCTTGAAGCCACCGACCTCGAGGCCGCATCAGACGCCAGGAAGATCGCACTATTCCTTTCTACAGCCGGGGACCACACTATCCACAGCTACAACTCCCTTACATATGCTGAAGGCGAAGACAAGACAAAATTTAAAACAATCCTGCTCAAGTTCGACTGCCACTGCGACATTGAGGTGAATGAGAGCTTTGAACGGTACGTTTGCCAGCAGAGGCTTCAGGGTAAGGATGAACCTTTTCAGTCCTTTTTAACCCATCCCCGCATCCTCGCGCAGTCATGTAACTATGACTTGACAACTGATTCCATGATCCGGGATCAGATCGTTTTCGGGGTCCACTCCTATTCCCTTCGCCAGCAGCTCCTGAAAGTTAAGCAGCTCACCCTCACCATCGCCATCGAAACGTGCGTTGTCCACGAGCATGCTAACAACCGGTACTCCTACATCAGGGCGGCAGAAACGGCAAAGCTAAACCCCCACGAGGCAGAACGGGTGCAGGCCATCACACAAATGCAGGGTCTGAGTCTTGATGAGAGTGGCCATTTCGTGCGCTTTTCCCGGGCTCCAGCGCATGCGCGCCACGACCGAGGGGCCGGCGAGACCGATGACCAGCCTGCGCAGGTACGCACGTCATTCGACCGCACTGTGCATGCGCGTTGCCGCACAGAACGCGCTGACTTCGGCGTCATGACGTGTCCGAATTGTGGCTCTGCCCATTAAAAGCGGCAATGTCCGGCAAACTCACGACGTTGTCTCCAGTGTGGCAAGCTTGGCCACTACACAGCCCTCTGCAGATATGCTCCACTGCCCAGCATCCAGCAATCCCAGCCACAGCGCAGAAGCGTCCGTTCGGTACAGCAGGCCATAACAGACTCCGGCCCCGACAGCCCACCAGATCCTGATGCCAAGTGCCTCAAATCCCTATTCCGGATGGGCATCATTACTAAGCATGTGCTGCCTCTCTCAACGATGGTGAAACACCTCCCAATCCTGAGCGTTGATCCGGACGACAAATGGTCTGCTATCCTTACAGTTAACAAGGCTCGCATCCGTTTCATGCTGGACACGGCGCTTCAGCAAACCTCATTTCAAAATCTGACCTCGACACCATCCGCGTCAGACCAAGCAATCTTCCACCGGCCTCCCAGCTCCTCGACTACAATGGCAATGCCATTGCTGCCAGTGGCTCATGCCAGCTTGGGGTGTCCAATAGGTAATTGAAAGCGACGCTGCGATTTGAAACCGAGGGACCCGACAGAGATTCCCTACTTGTAGCTCGTGCCTGCAAACACCTGAACCTGGTTCAACGAGTCCACACCATGTCACCCGCACAGGCAACGGCCTCACCTGATGAAAACTTCCAGGCTAAACTTGATGACATCATAGCGCAATAACATAGCGTGTTCAAAGGTATGGGCACACTCCCATACCAATACAAAATCCTGCTGAAGCCAAACGCCACCCCTGTTGTTCACGCACCGCGTCGGGTGCCAGCACCCCTCAAGGACCGCCTTGAGCAGCAGTTGCAAGACCTCCAGGACCAGGGCGTCATATCAAAGGTCACGGAACCCACGGACTGGGTTAGCTCCATGGTTTGCGTCAAGAAGCTGTCAGGGGAGCTTTGAATCTGTATTGACCCCAAAGATTTAAACCGCAACATCATGAGGGAATATTACCCGATACCAAAACGAGAAGAGTTAACCAGCGAGATGGCTCATGCCAAATTCTTCACGAAGCTGGTGGCCTCCAAGGAGTTCTGGCAAATACAGCTGGGCGCGTCCAGTCGCAAGCTGTGCACATTCAATACCCCGTTCGGTCGCTACTGCTACAACCGAATGCCCTTTGGCATAATCTCTGCGTCAGAGGTATTTCACCGCATAATGGAACAAATGTTGGAGGGCATCGAGGGGGTGCGAGTGTACGTCGACGATGTCATAATCTGGTCCACAACCCCTCAAGAACACATCGATCGCCTCAAGTGGGTGTTCCACAGGATCTACAAGCATGGCCTCCGACTAAACAGAGCCAAATGCTCATTCGGTCAATCAGAAATCAAATTCCTTGGCGACCACATTGCGCAGCAAGGCGTGCAGCCGGATGCTGACAAGGTTTCGGCGATCAACGCCGTGAAGACCCCAGAGGACAAGAAGGCGGTCCTCCGTTTTGTAGGGATTGTCAACTTCCTTGGGAAGTTCATCCCCAACATGGCGTCACACACCACAACCCTCCGCCATCTCGTTAGAAAAACAACGTATTTCCAGTGGCTACCCGCTCATGAGAAAGAGTGGCGTGAGCTGAGGGCAAAACTCACCAAGGCCCCGGTGCTGGCGTTTTTCCCCACCAAGGAAACAAAAATATCCACAGACGCGAGCCAGGATGGTATTGGGGCAGTGCTCCTCCAACTGGATGACTTCTCTTCCTGGGCCCAGTTGCATATGCCTCTAGAGCCATGACGCCCACTGAGCAATGATACGCTCAGATTGAGATGGAATGCCTGGGCCTCCTTACGGGAATCGACAAGTTCCACGACTATGTGTATGGCCTCCCTAAATTCACGGTTCAGACGGACCACAGGCCATTGGTTCACATCATCCAAAAAGACCTCAATGACATGACGCCACGGTTACAACGTATCCTTCTCAAGCTATGCTGCTACGATTTTGACCTGGTTTACACCCCGGGCAAAGAGCTCATTGTTGCAGATGCACTCTCCAGGTCTATCACCACACCGTGTGAGCAGACTGACATTGTCTGTCAAATAGACACGCAGGTGCAATTCTGTGCCTCCAACTTCCCGGCCTCTTGATGAGAGGGTTATTCAAATTCATGAGGAGATGGCCAGGGATCCTCTGCTCCAGCGCGTGATGCAGCACCTCACGAATGGCTGGCAGAAAGGGCAGTGTCCTCAGTTTTACAATGTCAAGGATGATCTGGCTGTGGTAGACGGCATCCTCATGAAGCTTGACAGAATTGTGATCCCACCGAGCATGCGAGATTTGGTCCTCGGCCAAATCCACGAGGGTCACCTGGGGGTCGAGAAATGTTGCCGTCGAGCTCGAGAGGCAGTATACTGGCCGGGCATCAGCCAAGACATCGCCAACATGGTCCTCAATTGCCCTACGAGTCAAAAATTCCAGGCGGTCCAGCCTAAAGAAACTCTACAGCAACATGAGATGGTGACCTCCCCATGGTCCAAAGTCAGTGTTGACCTGTTCCATATCAAGGGGCATCACTATGTCCTCCTAGTGGACTACTTTTCCAATTACCCCGAAGTGGTCAGACTGTCTGACCTCACGTCAGTGGTGGTGATCAAGGCTAGCAAGGAAACTTTTACCCGACATGGGATACCACTCACGGTGATGAGTGACAACGGCCCCTGTTTTTACAGCCAGGAGTGGTCAGATTTTGCCCGACTGTTTAACTTTCGGCACGTCACATCCAGCCCCCACTACCCCCAGTCAAATGGGAAGGCCGAAAAAGGGGTCCACAACATCAAAAGATTATTGTGTAAGGCTGCTGACTTGGGCTCCGATTTCAAACTGACGCTGTTGGCATACAGAGCGAACCCTCTGTCCACTGGGGTGTCTCCAGCGCAGCTCCTCATGAACCGCACACTGTGAACGGCGGTTCCGGCCATCCACATTCCAGGACTTTTTACATAGAATTTACAGACTTGACAACTTCCCCGTCATACAGAGGATGCAGCAGTCTCGGGCCCAATAGAAATCAGCATACAACGCCCATGCCACAGATCTCCCCGAGCTGGTCCCTGCTGATCGAGTTCGTGTTCAGCTGCCTGATGGTGGCTGGTCCGCCACAGCTGTGGTGGTCAAGAAAGTGGCCCCGAGATTGTTCCTCGTTTACATGCATGATGGCTCTTTTCTCCGGCGCAACAGGTGGGCACGGCGCAGACTTCCACGCCCGCCGCCCGACCGTGATGTCCCGCCTCGCACACTGCTTCCTCCGGACGCGCCCTGCCACAAGGCCACCTATCTACCAGCTATTCTACCAACCTCTGCGACCACCGCATTGGCGGCAGTCCCGCCCGTCCAGGTGCAGGCGGCCCCTGACCCACCCTTGAGGCGGTCAACCAGAATTCGTCACCCGCCACAGAGACTAAATTTATAGACTGACTGTTGCATTACCTTGTTATCTCATTGTTTTGACATCTGTACATATCGTTTTTTTAATGTTTTATCTGCCCTCTATCTGCACTAGACACCTTCCCATGTATATAAGTTAGCATGTTCTGTATATAGTCAAGTACCTGTACATACCTTCACGCACACGCACCTCAATATTTATTACCTGAACACATATTTTTTTTTCAAAAGGGGAGGTGATGTCATAATATACATCCATGTATATGATGTAGTGCAGACAGGTAGTGATTGACACACAGGATGACCAGTGAGCACACAGAACAGAGCAGCCAATCACCAGACAGGACACGGCCACTATAAAGCCAGAGGGCACCAGTTTTCCCGCTCTCTCGGGATCCAGCCTCTGAGACAGTCAGAGCTCGTGAGCAGCAGCTAATACAAACACCATGTGGTAGTCAGTTAGTCTGGTCAGGCTAGCCTCAGGTCTTCAGTCAAATCAGCATATTGTCAACTCACAGTTAAGCATGTAATATAGTTAGATGTTAAATAAAATCGTGTTGCATCTCATCAAGTGTTGGAAGCCTGTCTCTCTCTACACTGCATCAAGCACAGTCCACATAGACCCAGCTTACCCAACACATCACACGCCATTGAGAAACTCCCGGGCTGCCGGCAAAATGGAGCATCCCGCTGGCAGAGAATCCAGCCCCAGATGTTCTTGAGCTTCACTCTGAGCCCATGTGAAACCACCAGTCTGACATGTCCACAAGCAAACCAGTCACTCCAATGCCATGGTAACTATCACATAATCATGTTGAATGGTCATCAGAGAGCTGGCACAGGGTTAATGTAATAAGACTACTTGGACCTTCTGGGCTGGACTAGCATCACCCATTTCAAATTCCGGAATCTGGGGCTATCTGACACATCTATCTTATCCTGCATCGTTCTAATTGTTAAGACAAGGGGGATCCATTCAAACCACATTCATTTTTACTCTCACCACTCACCCATAAACAGAAAGGCGTTTTGACTTTGTTTCCGTTTTAATAAGCAATGACATATTTCCCACTCCCTTGGTTTTGTGTTATCCAATCCCTCCTCATAATCCCACAGCAAACCTGAGATAGGATGAAGTTAATCATAGGATCACAGAATCTCTACAGTGCAGAAGGAGGCAGTTTGGCCCATCGAGTCTGCACATACCGTCTGAAAGACCAACCTACCCAGGCTCTATCCCCTGCGACCCTGTAACCTCATCTAACCCGTACATCCCTGGACACCAAAGGGACAATTTAGCATGGCCAATCCACCTAACCTGCACATCTTTGGGCTGTGGGAGGAAACCAGATTACCCTGAAGAAACCCACCCAGGCACAAGAAGAACATGCAAACTCCACACAGAAGGTCACCCAAGGCCGGAATGGAACCCAGTCCCTTGCACTGTGAGGCACTGCTCACTACTCAGTCCTTTCCATCCATGCCTGTTTCCTCCTCCTATCCCTGGGAGAGCTCCCTATGTTGTAGTCACTCAATTTGCTCAGCTAGGACCCCAGGTAGGAGAAGATGGTGATCAACCTTCCCAGGTCTCCTCACCATTCCTCTGAGTACTGCAGTATAAGAGACATAGATAGGATGCAGAGCTGGCTGACAAAGAGACATAGATAGGATGCAGAGCTGGGCTGAGAAGTGGCAGATGGAGTTTAACCCTGATAAGTGTAAGGTTGTCCATTTTGGAAGGACAAATATGAATGCGGAACACAGGGTTAACGGTAGGGTTCTTGGCAATGTCGAGGAGCAGAGAGATCTTGCGGTCTATGTTCATAGATCTTTGAAAGTTGCCGCTCAAGTGGATAGAGCTGTGAAGAAGGCCTATGGTATGCTAGCGTTCATTAGCAGAGGGATTGAATTTAAGATTCGTGAGGTGATGATGCAGCTGTACAAAACCTTGGTAAGGACACATTTGGAGTACTGTGTGCAGTTCTGGTCGCCTCATTTTAGGAAGGATGTGGAAGCTTTGGAAAAGGTGCAAAGGAGATTTATCAGGATGTTGCCTGGAATGGAGAGTAGGTCTTACAGGAAAGGTTGAGGGTGCTAGGCCTTTTCTCATTAGAACGGAGAAGGATGATTGGCGATTTGATAAAGGTTTATAAGATGATCAGGGGAATAGATAGAGTAGACAGTCAGAGACTTTTTCCCCAGGTGGAACAAACCATTACAAGGGGACATCAATTTAAGGTGAATGGTGGAAGATATAGGGGGGATGTCAGAGGTTCTTTACTCAGAGAGTAGTGGGGGCATGGAATGCACTGCCTGTGGAAATAGTTGAGTCGGAAACATTAGGGACCTTCAAGCGGCTATTGGATAGGTACATGGATTATGGTAGAATAATGGAGTATAGATTAATTTGTTCTTAAGGGCAGCACGGTAGCATTGTGGATAGCACAATTGCTTCACAGCTCCAGGGTCCCAGGTTCGATTCCGGCTTGGGTCACTGTCTGTGCGGAGTCTGCACATCCTCCCCGTGTGTGCGTGGGTTTCCTCCGGGTGCTCCGGTTTCCTCCCACAGTCCAAAGATGTGCAGGTTAGGTGGATTGGCCATGATAAATTGCCCTTAGTGTTCAAAATTGCCCTTAGTGTTGGGTGGGGTTACTGAGTTATGGGGATAGGGTGGAGATGTTGACCTTGGGTAGGGTGCTCTTTTCAAGAGCCAGTGCAGACTCGATGGGCTGAATGGCCTCCTTCTGCACTGTAAATTCTATGATAATCTATGATTAATCTAGGACAAAGGTTCGGCACAACATCGTGGGCCGAAGGGCCTATTCTATGCTGTATTCTTCTATGTTCTATGTTCTATAAAGAACCCAAGCACAAGCGAATTTCCCTGTGAAACCCATCCTCTGACAAAATGGCCACACCATCCCACTCACCATCCCAAGGACACCAGAGGCAGGCTCTTAATTGACTTGCTCTGACAAAGAGCCACTGGTAAGTCTGCCAATCCGGACGTTAGATTCTAGACCGAAAATAGTTCTGCCGTTTCACCAGAGATTAAGGTAGTAAGATTCTGCTCATGATTTCCACAAAACTTATTTATGGAACAAGATACAGAGAGGACTATTTTTATTTAAATATTGAATTCTGTAATCTAAGCTCATTTGTTTTGCAAATAACAACCTATTAAATTTGCCCAGTGAAATACAGAATGATTACCTTGTTAATCAGTACTGGAGTGTGTCGATGTGTGAATGTTGCAATTAGACTCACAAAGAATGTGAATGTTTTCCAATTTTCATGACATTTATGGAACATTTTTCTGATTGATAAATAATTATTTACTTAATTCATTAGCATTCTCAATTATAACCAAATATTTGTTATAAACTTCTCAAAATGTTAGGTTATTTATTGATACTAGCAACAGGAGAAAATTCAACATCACTGCTACACTTTAAATTCTGCTTAATTTTATTTTTGTCAGTGTGCTTTTCACTCCCAATATCTGTATATATTTTTCATTGAAATGGTGTGACTTTAAATAGTTTTTATACCATCTGGACATGATAGGCAGAACCAAAACCTCCCCTTTCTGAATGAGAACTGGCCCTTCAGCCCATCAAGCTTGTGATGCCTCATGGGCAGACTCAACCAATTCTATCAGGTTTTCAGAACTGAGGTAAAGGGTGCAAGTCATACTGCCACCAACAACAATGACTTGCCAAGGGAACAGAAACTCGGGCAAAATATAACCAAAAATAAACAGAGTCTGTTCTGGGCGGGACACTCTGATGAGCGGAGCTCCTCAGTGAAGGAAGAGATCAGGATGCCATTCTTAAATGGTACCCCGATCTCTCAATCTCCTGACACAACCCCCAGAACCCCCAACTCACCTGTTGGGGGATCCTTGAGCCTTCTGCACCCCACCACATACCGGCAGGGTAACCTCATGGCTGATTCCTGGCGTGACACAATGCTAGCCTGGACACCTTGGCACTGCCAGCCTGGACACCCTGGTAGTGCCAGGCTGCACACAGGTGGCACTGCCAGGTGCCAAACTGGAAGTGGCAAGATGCCCGAGTGGCACCACTAGTACCACGGTGCCACCCTGCCTGGAGACTGGCCATCCGGGTGGCCTCCAATTGCCAGGAAAACCCACCCATGTACTGTTCCTGGATGGTCCTCGTTTGTGGGGACCATCACTGAATAGCGCCTGGCTGGGATCTCCTCAGCGAGGCTGATAAAGGCCGGGTGGCTTATCGGCCCGGCGTCAGCACGGCAAAGTAGATTTTAAAACTCATTTAGCCGTGCAAGACTGGGACCCGCCCATTGTAGGTGGGACCCAGATTGAGACATCTTAGATTTCACGAGGCGTAACAGCTGTCTCTTAAAACACGGTGACGAGTTTCCGTGTGTGACAGGCATCGAACTGACCAAAACCAAAAACCACTGCTCTTAAACAGACCTAGTCATCCTTGTTCTGTCCCACATTGAAGTGCTCATTTAATACATTTCATGCAGTTCTCCTTTGAAAGACTGCTCATCAATACTCCTTGGCAGCCATATTCTTCAGGTTAAGATCCCCTATTTGAATACAAGACCCTTTCAAATTCTCACCTTTCGACATTGTGATAGTTTAGATTTTTGAACTCATTTTTGATTTTTGATGACACCAGGTTGTGTTTTAAAACTGTAGTAAATTGCATAGTAATTTTTTTGCAGCCTGCAGGCTCTGAGACAGAGTTGGAGAATGTCGATCACGATTCAGACATTCATCTGAAATAGTGTGCGGGATTCGCCAGCATCCCAGCCGTGTGTTTCGCTGCGGGGGGATGTGGCGCACTGTTCGCAGGCGGGGGTGTTCTCTGCTCCCGCCGCTGTCAATGGGATTTCCCATTGTAACCACCCCGTGTTGCCAGGAAATCCACGGGCAGGGGTGCACTGCCGGCGAAACCAAAGAATCCTGCCAACCGTGAATAGCCGGAGAATTCCGGCCAATTTGTATTGGACAATACAAGTTATTTTAGTGAATCCAATTAACATTGGGGTTGCTTATTTACATGAACCCAGCATGAGGTGGAAAATTCAATCTCGGCAAGTGAGTCATTTTTATGAAGAAATCACAGGACATTGCCTTTTGAATTCCTATCAATGTAAGGAGTGAAAAGGGACACAAGGAAAAGTTTCTTATAGAGGAAGCTGGATGTCTGAACTTGGAAATAAAATACAAGTCATTTTTTGCAATTAAAAGTTTCCTGGATGAATTCTGGAACTACTTAGGTCAGTCATGTAAGGGGCAGGGTGTGCGGTTAACTATTATTTGCTTGTTTTTCCAGGAAAGAGTGAAAATTGAGTGAGATAAGACACATTTACCATTATTATTCTGCAAGTTGGTACAGTGGTTAGCAGTGCTGCCTCACGGCGCCGAGGTCCCAGGTTCGATCCTGGCTCTGGGTCACTGTCCGTGTGAAGTTTGCACATTCTCCCCGTGTTTGCGTGGGTTTCGCTCCCACTACCCAAAGATGTGCAGGGTAGATAGAGATAGAGTCTGACTCATTGGAAATGGCAAAAATTCAGTTGCAAATTAAACAAATGGAACATGAGAAAGAATTAAAGCGGCTTGAATATGAAAGAGAGAGAGGAAAAACAAAGAGAGAGAGAGGAAAAAGAAAGAGAGGGAGAACAAAAAGAAAAAGAAAGGGAGGCACAGATCTTGGAAAAAGATAAAGCAGATGTAAAGGGAAATGTACAGTTGGATGATAGTGATGAGGATAGTGAGAAAGAGTGTCATAGTCGAAGGCTTGGTGGGAATCTATTTAAATATGTCCAAGCATTGCCAAAGTATGATGAGAAGGAAGTGGAAGCCTTTTTCATTTCATTTGAGAAGGTAGGCTAAACAAATGATATGGCCACAGGACATGTGGGTATTACTGATTCAAACAAAGCTGGTAGGTAGGGCTAGTGAAGTGTTTGCATCACTACTGGAGGAGGTATCTGGGATGTATGAGGAGGTGAACAAATCCATCTTAAGTGCATATGAGCTAGTGCCTGAAGCTTACAGCCAAAATAAATTTAAGGAAAGAATTTGGTCAAACAAATGGAGTTTGAAAGGCTCAAACAGAGTAATTTTGATAGGTGGATAAGGGCTTTGAAAATAGACCAAACGTATGAAGCTCTCAGAGAAATTATACTTTTGGAGGAGTTTAAAAATTCAATTCCTGATGTAGTGAGAACTCATGTGGAAGAACAGAGGGTTAAAACTGCGAGATTAGCAGCAGAAATGGCAGATGATTATGAATTAGTTTATAAATCAAAGATTGATTTCCAACATCAGTTTCAGCCGGCGAGGGATAGAAACTGGGGACATGAGAAATACTCAAGTGGTAAAGGTAAAGGTGATCTGATGGGAGACAATAAAGAGAGTGTACCTCAGATTAATAAAGAAATCCAGGAGGGTGGAAAAGAGGTGAAAAGTTTCAAATGTTTTCACTGTAATAAAGTAGGCCATGTAAAGTCACAGTGTTGGTGGTTGAAGAAAAGCACTGGGAAGGCTGATGTGGTAAAACAGGATAAGACAGTGGGATTTGTTAGAGTGGTAAAGGAAAGCCCAAGGGAAATGAAGGAGGTGCAAACGATTGTACAGCCTGTTCAAGAAGTAATTGTTAAGAAGGCGCCAGATGTCTTTAAAGAATTTACTTGTGTGGGTAAATTCTACTCATGTGTATCAGGAGGAGCAGGTAAAGAAGTCGCAATTTTAAGAGATACAGGGGCTAGTCAATCTTTAATGGTAAGTGATGAGGAATTATGTAGTTTGGGAAGAATGTTGCCAGAACCGATGGTGATATGTGGAATTCAGGGTGAAAGGAGTAGCGTTCCATTATGTAAGGTAAGGTTGGAAAGTCCAGTGAAGAGTGGTGAAGTGGTAGTAGGAGACACTATCTTGTCCAGGAATCCAGTTTATCTTGGGTAATGATATAGCTGGATCGCAGGTGGGTGTGATGCCGACTGTGGTTGATAAGCCAGTGGAAAATCAAACAACTGAAGGGTTGAAGGATGAGTATCCTGGTATTTTTCCAGATTGTATAGTAACCCGGTCGCAAAGTCACAGGTTAAGACAAGAGGAGAAATCAGAGAGTGAAGATGAAGTTGAAGTGCAATTATCAGGAATGATTTTTGATCAGATGGTTGAAAAAGAACAAGAACAGGTGGAGGATGAGGCGAATATTTTTAGTTCAGGAAAATTGGCGGAGTTACAACAGAAAGATGTAGAAATAAAATGGATATATCAGAAAGCATATACGGAAGGGGAATCTGAGAGTACACCAGAGTGTTATTACCATAAAAGTGATGTCTTGATGAAAAAATGGAGCCCTGTACATAGGCAGGCTGATGAAAAGTGGGCAGAAGTTCATCAAGTCGCATTGCCGGTAGGGTATAGAAAGGAGGTGTTGCGAGTTGCACATGAGGTACCAGTGGGAGGTCATTTGGGAATAAGGAAAACTCAAGCTAAAATCTAGAAACATTTTTATTGGCCTGGACTACATAAAGATGTAGTTCAATTTTGTCAATCGTGTCACACATGTCAAGTGATAGGGAAACCTCAAGCAGTGATAAAGCCAGCGCCCTTAATACCCATTCCGGCATTTGAGGAACCTTTTACAAGGGCCCTAATCGATTGTGTAGGACCACTTCCTGAAACAAAAAGTGGGAATCAATATCTTTTGACTATAATCAATGTGTCTACCAGGTTTCAAGAGGCCATTCCAGTACGTAATATTACAGCTAAACGGATTGTGGAGGAGTTACTTAAATTCTTTACTGGATATGGACTACCCACAGAAATACAATCGGATCAAGGATCAAATTTTACTTCAAAGTTATTCAAAGAAGTTATGGATATTTTAGGAATAAAACAATTTAAATCAACTGCGTACCAGCCAGAATTGCAGGGAGCGTTAGAAATGTGGCATCAGACATTAAAGACAATGTTGAGGGTGTATTGTCAAGATTATCCAGAGGATTGGGATAAAGGAATTCCATTTGTATTGTTTGCAATTAGGGATGCACCTAATGAGTCAACCAAATTTAGTCCTTTTGAATTAATTTTTGGTCATGAGGTAAGAGGACCACTTAAATTGATTAAGGAAAAATTGGTAGGTGAGAAATCAGAAATTACACTATTGGATTACGTGTCAAATTTTAGGGAATGATTAAATAGAGCAGGTGAATTGGCTAGACAATATTTGAAAGTTGCACAAAATGTGATGAAACGGGTAGCGGAGAAGAAATCCAAAGTTCGTAGTTTTGTCAGTGGGGATAAAGTTTTAGTGTTGTTACCAGTGGTAGGTGAGCCTTTAAAAGCAAGGTTGTGTGGACCGTATCAGATTGAAAGGAAATTAAGTGAGGTGAATTATGTGGTAAAAACACCAGATAGAAGGAAGACTCACTGAGTGTGCCATGTGAATATGCTTAAAAGGTACTTTGAAAGGGAAGGAGAGAAAAAGGAAGTTTTAATCATTCTAACTCAAAGTGACGAACCAAATCCAGATGACTGTGAATTTGACATACCTCAAATTAAATTGGAAAATGAGGATGTTCTTAAAAATTGGGATGAAATGTTAAGTTACCTTCCAGAGGAAAAACGAACTGACCTGAAAGAATTATTGATATCACATGGGCAAGTTTGTAGAGCTAAATTGGGAAGTACTAAAATGGCTATACATGATGTAGATGTGGGAAATGCTGTTCCTATCAAACAGCATCCATATAAACTTAATCCTTTAAAATTGGCACAGGTTAACAGAGAGATTGAGAATATGCTGAAAAATGGCATAATTGAAGTGGGTTGCAGCCAATGGATCTCACCCATAGTGATGGTACCTAAACCAGACAGTACCCAATGGTTGTGTGTGGACTATCGAAAGGTGAATGCAGTTACAAGAACGGACTCTTAGCCTATCCCACGTTTGAAGGATTGCATTGAGAAAGTGGGACAATCTGCTTTTATTTCCAACTTCCAGACGTGGAAAGAACATTTAAAACATCGATTGGAGTTCTTCGATCGACTTCAGGAGGTGGGTTTGGTGATGAACCTAGCTGAAAGTGAATTTTGAGAAGCCCGAATTCACTTTCCTTGAGGAGTTTCCGATACCCTCAAGACGAAGGGAAATAAGGCGATTTCTTAGCATGAGTGGATTTGATCGAACCTTTGTGCAAAGGTTTTGTGGCGTGATTACTCCACTGATGGACTTGCTAAAGAAACATCAACATTTTAATGGACAGCGGACTTTCAATAGGCATGTGACTGCCTGAAAGCAGTGATAACCAATGTTCCTGTATTGGAGAATTGCAAGGGACTCTGACCAGATTGAACTGAAGTATCTAACTTTAAAGAGAATTGCCGAGGGGTAGAGGAGTGGATGGATCGTGCATTAACTTTCTTGTTCAAAGAGACTGTCAATCGAGAAGGATTTTGGCTGGAGTAAGAAGAATGGGAAAGATGGACTTTATTATTATGCCTGTTTGCGTGTGTTTTTTTTTGTGAAACGAAAAAGTATATTTACTGTGTACATTTCTTAGTGGATGGTGCAAAAGTGAAAAATGAAACCATCTTGAAATTGATGGTTTATTTTTTTTTCTTGGGGGGAGGTGTCATGTGAGAGTACCTTAAAGAAATGCATGTTTAAGCAATGTACCTTTAAGAAATGAAGCAGCTCATATTACTGAAGTGATGTCAGAGGGTGGGGGGAGTTGAGCTCACTTCTGCTTTTAGTTTCAGTTTGAGAGAGAGCAGCTGAAAAGTCCCTGGCTGGTTTGCTAGGAGCTGTTTGAAAGGAGAAAGCCAGTTTATGAGGAAAAGAGCTTGGGTGCGTCTGTGTTTGCAGTGAACTGGATCTGCTGTGATTTCTGCCATGAAAGACTATCTCTGAATCATTTGGGTGATTTAAACTCATAAAAGTAATGTCTTTAACCTGATGTGTTTCTGTTTAAAGGTGTTTGGAGATTTGAAGGAACATTTTGAGGGATTATTTAGTGTTGTATTATTTTCGGGGTTATCTTTGAAGTAAGGGGTGTTAAGAGATCCAATGTTTATTTTAAAAGGTTAAGTTGAGTTCATGGAATAAACATTGTTTTGTGTTTAAAAACCCACGTGTCCATAATTGTAATACACCTGGAGAACAAACCGTGTGCTTCAAAAGCATCAATCCATTAAAAGGAGAGGTTGGTTGAACTCCATGATACATTTTGGGGTTCTGAATACGCCTCTCCCATAACAATGTATGTATACATCTCTGGTGCTCCCTCTAGTGGTTACTTAGTTGTAGTGTATTTACCTTAACCCTTTGTGTATATACAGCGATGCATATCACTACAACTCATGGTCAGGTAACAACCTGTTACAGAGAAAGTTATCATGGAGTTTCTTTGTACTCCGTTGTAACTACACCTAGCACGGCTGTTCACCTGTATGTCTTACAACCATCTCCTACAACCATCTGGTGATGGCCGTATGTGTCCCCACTTATGTGAGAGTCCCTGGTCACATGACCACGGTATTGAGATCGCATGATGCGTCTGCACCGCCACCTACTGTTTGGAGGTCACACAGCATCCATCTATGATATTGCTTGCAGGCATATCACCATAATCTGTAGTCCACCCTCAGAAAGATTGGAGAAATTTGTGGAAGGACACATGAATGTCACTGGGGATGAGGGGCATCAGCATCTGCTCAATAGCCCGCTCAATTTTATTTTACATTGAAGTCAGTATTTTGGAATCATATTCCAGTCACCTTTTAATCCAATTTCCCAATCTTATTGCATGAGATTTCTTTGTTAAAATCTGACTGGCAGTGTAAAATAAAGAAATAATCTTTTGGTTATGTTTTGCAGTTATTTAATGTTTTGCACCTTCTGGCATATTTTAGCACAACTAATTAACATATATATTATATATTTACTATTCAGATAATTAAAATTTAATCAAGACATTTGACCAGAGTAATTTAAATAAACCACATCACATATTTATGTCTGTGTGCATGCATTTTTAAAAATTAAAATAAATACCAATTTCTTTCAAGTTCCCATTCGATAAATAATTGGACAAATTTGAGCAGAAACTTTTTTGAACCTTTCTATGTCTGACTTGATCATACTTTGAGATAAGAATAGTATTAACACTGCAGCTTGTTCCCATCCTATAGACGAATAGGTGAAGGAAAGTGAAGCACTAAACCAAACTGTTGAGCATATTGGAATCTGCATTGAACATACTGTTCTCAGCTATGGCAGCAGTTAGGGCAACAGTTAGAGCGTTAGAATTAGTCTCAGTGTCTCCAGAGCAAATCATCCAGGGCTCCAACTTCTCACTTAATATTCAGTGACTCCTTTTGAAAAAATGCACGTAAGAGATTGGTTGTAAAGCCTTCCATGGTCAAACAGCCTAATAGAATTCGCTTTATATGCACTCCCCTTCTCTTAATGAGGCTGATTGAGTTTTAGTGGACATCTCCAACCACTGGGGCCTAGATTTTCAAAGGGCCACGGGGGTCAGGGACCTGGTGCAGGCACGATTTGAATATCTCAAGTGTCAGACGTCATCTCAGGATCCCGACACCTCCAGAACATAATGCGATTTTCAAAGGGGTGGGAGGATTCTGAAACACATGCATCTCCAATAAAGGTGCTTCGTTGAACACACTGATTGTCAGCAGGCCTCAAGGGTTCTATTTTGAATTTCCAATTGTTGATCGTGGGAAAACACGATTAGTAGCCAAATGAGAACATGCAATGTCTGGGACACATCAGAGTGCAGCTGATGGATGTGCTGGTCAATCATTTAAAAAGCAGGGATTTCCAGTGATGGCTATGAGGGAGTAAGTCGCACATTTGGTGGCTCTCGCTCTGGCCGGACTTTTAGACCTTTTCCCCCCGACGTTTTCGAGCATTTGAGTGCTGGAGTGGAAAACAATAGCACTCTAAATCTGAATTCACACAGAGTTGTATGGATTTAAGGAGTAGAAGGGAGTGGAAACAGGCAAAGAAGGGGCTGAACAAAGGTGGTGTGGAAGCTCAAGTGGGAGGAAAGATGGCCGATGAACGGACCACGGAACGGATGGTCCAGACAGCACTGGACAACATGCTGCAGGTCATGAAAGAGAGCTTCGCGGCACTGAAGCGGGATAATCTGGAAACGCTTCAGAAAGCTTTTGAGCGGCTGGACCAAAGGCTGGACGCCCAGGACAAGAAGGTCCAGGCACTGGAGAAGATACTGGAGGAGCAGGTGGGTTTCCAAATGGTAGTGGACATGGAAATTAGAAAGTGGAAGGAGCAACAAACAAGGTTGATGGACAGGCTGGAGGACCTGGAAAATAGGTCTCACCGGCAGAACCTAAGAATCATTGGCATCCCGGAGGGGGCCGAGGGGGTGGATGCCACGGCATATGTGGCAGACATTCTGCAGAAGCTGCAGGACCCACGTCCATTGGAGCTGGACAGTGCACACAGCGTGCTGGCAAGGCAGCCGCGATGGGGGGGGGGGGGGGGGGGGGGGGGGGCGATGGTGGTCAGGTTCCACAGGCTTGTGGACAAGGAGCGGGTTCTACAGTGGGCCAAGAACACAAAGAGCTGCACATGGAACAACAGTGTCCTGCACATCTTCCAAGATCTGAGCCAGGAGATGGCCAGAAGGAGGGCAGCCTACAGACAAATTAAAGAGATTCGGTACAAAAAGAAGGTGAAGATCGGACTACTTTTCCCGGCGTGTCTTTGGGTCACATATCGGGAACAGCAACATTATTTTGAGGATCCCGAGGACGCGATGGACTTTGCAAAGGGACAAGGACTGGGGCCGAACTGAGGACCCATGGACTCAAGTTAGAGTGTACTAAGTGATGTTTACAGGTTTTCTTAGATTGCCCTTCTGTTTAGTTATTTGGCTCTGCACTTTCTTTTATTCACAATTCGGGGTGCTCTTCATTTGTTTTTTGTGTCCTCTTGTGTATGGAAGCATTGTCGGGAAACAACAGGAGTCAAAGTTATTCGGTGCTGGCGGGCTCGACGGGCTCTTTTTGCTATTTTTCTTTTAATGTTGGGAGGGGGTTAGTTGGTAGCACCCACCTTTTTACACAACTTAAATGTTACTATTGTTGGGGTGGTCTTTGTTCTTTGTTTGTTTTCTCTCTGTTTTGGTCCCAGAGCGATTGCTCGAACAGAGCTGATCTGGGGAAGTGGTGTTGATGGGTGGTGGTGGGGGGGGGGGGGGGGGGGGGGGGGGGGAACAATAGGTGCGAGACAGGTTGGCGCCAGAGTGGAGAGTCATCAGGCTAGCTGGGTGAGTTAGTCAACGGGAGCGAGGTGGGAGTTATGCATACAGCCAGTATATGGCAGGGGTCGGGTTACAAGGGGTTGTTGCTAGGGGGGGCGGAGGGGGGGAAGTTGATCTGCTGATGAGGGAGGGAACAGAACCAGGTAACAGCGAAGAGATTGGGGTGGGAGCTGCCAGGAGGCGGGCCAGAGGAGGCGCGGCACATGGACTTGGGGTGAGCCCAAGAATGGGGATGGTTGATTGGCATGTGGGGGGGCAAGGTGCCCTCCAACCAGGCTGATCACCTGGAATGTTAGAGGGCTAAACGGGCCAGTCAAGAGGGCACGCCGTGTGTTTGCGCATTTACGGGCTCTGAAGGCGGATGTAGTAATGCTGCAGGAGACACATTTGAAAGTGGCGGACCAGATTAGGTTAAGGAAGGGCTGGATTAGCCAGGTCTTCCATTTGGGGTTGACACTAAAACCAGACGGGTTGCGATCATGATCAACAAACGGGTTCAATTCGAGGTGGACAGCACAGTTGCGGATGGGGGTGGCAGATTTCTTATGGTCCGTGATAAGCTTGAGGGGGTGAGGGTAGTCCTAGTGAATGTATATGCTCCAAACTGGGATGATGTAGATTTCATCAAGAGGCTGCTGGGGAAAATTCCCGACTTGGACTCGTACAAGCTGATTATAAGAACATAAGAACTAGGAGCAGGAGTAGGCCATATGGCACCTCGAGCCTGCTCCGAAATTCAATGAGATCATGGCTGATCTTTTGTGGACTCAGCTCCACTTTCTGGCCCGAACACCATAACCCTTAATCCCTTTATTCTTCAAAAAACGATCTATCCTTATCTTAAAAACATTTAATGAGGGAGCCTCAACTGCTTCACTGGGCAATAAATTCCATAGAGTCACAACCTTTTGGGTGAAGAAGTTCCGGCTAAACTCAGTCCTAAATCTACTTCCCCTTTTTTGAAGCTATGCCCCCAAGTTCTGCTTTCACCCGCCAGTGGAAACAACTTGTCCGCATCTATCCTATCTATTTCCTTCATAATTTTATATGTTTCTATAAGATCCCCCCTCATCCTTCTAAATTCCAACGAGTACAATCCCAGTCTACTCAACCTCTCCTCGTAATCCAACCCCTTCAACTGTGGGATTTACCTAGTGATTCTCCTCTGCACACCCTCCAGTGCCAGTACGTCCTTTCTCAGGTAAGGAGACCAAAACTGAACACAATACTCCAGGTGTGGCCTCACTACCAACTTATACAATTGCAGGCAGGTTCCCGGCAATGGCAAGGGAACTGAGAGGGTTTATGGAGCAAATGGGGTGGGGGGGGGGGGGGGGGGGAAGGGGGTGGAGCCATGAAGAGTCAGTCGGCTGACGGGGAAGGAGTTCTTGTTTTATTCACATGTTCACAAGGTTTACTCTCAAATCAACTTTCTGGAATACAGAATATTTGGCGATCACTATTTTGGACCATGCTCCACATTGGGTCGACCTGCTGGTCTGCAAAGAAAGTTACCAGCGCCACAATGGAGTTTAAAGGTGGGATTGTTGGCAGATGAGAGGGTGTGTGAGAGAGTGGGGAAATGCATGCAGGACTACCTGCAGGTCAACGGGGATGTCTCAGCACCAGTGCTTTGGGAGACGCTGAAGGCGGCTACCCAGTGGAGTTCTACAAAATGTTCTCGGGGATAGTGGGGCCGGTGCTGGTTAGGGTGTTTAACGAGGTGAGAGGCGAAGGGGTTCTGCCCCCGACGATGTTGTAAACCACTATCTTGCTGATATGGAAACGGGATAAAGATCCGGAAGCAAATTCATCCTATAGGCCAATCTCCCTGATTAATGTTGATGCTAAGCTACTGGCCAAGACTGGCGTTCAGAATCGAAGACTGAGTACCGGATGTGATTGTGGAGGACCAAACTGGGTTTGTAAAGGGCAGGCAGCTGGTAGCCAATCTAAGAAGACTGCTTAATGTGATTATGTTGCCCCCGGAGGGCAGAGAGGTGGAGGTAGTGGTGGAAATGGATGCCGAAAAGGCTTTTGACCGGGTTGAGTGGCACTATCTATGGGAGGTGCTGGGACGGTTTGGGTTCGGGGAAAGCTTTGTGGACTGGGTTAGACTGCTATATCAGGCCCCGGAGGCTAGTGTAAGGATGAACAGGATGACATCCGAATATTTTAGACTATACCGTGGGACAAGACAGGGATGCCCCTTCTCTCCATTGCTGTTTGCGTTGGCCATAGAACCGCTGGCAATTGCTCTGAGAGGTGCAAGAGGCTGGAAAGGAATGGTCGGGGGGTGGGGGGGTGTGGGGGGGGGGGGGGGGGTGGGTGGGTGGGGGGGGGGTGGGTGGGTGGGGGGGGGGGTAGAACACAAGATCTCGCTCTACGCGGACGACCTACTTTTATACGTGTCAGATCCAGTGGCAGGGATGGATGGGATTATGGAAATCTTAAGGGAATTTGTCCGGTTTTCAGGGTATAAATTGAACATGGCAAAGAGCGAATTGTTTGTAGTGCAGGCGAGGGGTCAGGAGAATAGGCTGAGGGAGCTGCCGTTGAGGCTGGTTGGGGAAAGATACTTCAGATACTTAGGGATACAAGTGGCGCAGGGCAGGCTGCACAAGTAGAATTTGTCCGGACTGGTGGAGCAAATGAGGAGTGAGTTTCGGAGATGGGATGCACTCCCACTGTCACTAGCGGGGAGAGTGCAGACGGTGAAGATGACGATCCTCCCGGGATTCCTGTTTATTTTTCAGTGTCTCCCTATTTTCATTCCACGGTCCTTCTTTAAAAGGATCAATAAAATCATCCTGGGATTTGTTTGGGCAGGGAAGTCCCCGCGGGTGAAGAAGGGGATGCTTGAAAGAAACCGTAGTAAGGGGGGACGGGCGTTGCCGAACCTCAGCAACTACTACTGGGCGGCTAACATAGCCATGATTAGGAAATGGATGGCGGGTACGGGGTCGGTTTGGGAGTGGGTGGAGGCTGCTTCGTGCAAGGGCACCAGCTTGGCCGCCCTGGTCACGGTTCCTCTGCCACTCCCGCCAGCCAGGTACTCCACCAGCCCTGTCGTGGTGGCGGCTCTGCAGATTTGGAGCTAATGCAGGAAACATACGGAGGAAGTGGGAGCGTCGGTTTGGTCCCCAATATGTGACAACCACCGATTTGTCCCGGGGAAGATGGATGGCAGGTTTCGAGTGTGGCGGAGGGTTGGGGTGGGAATGATGGGAGACTTGTTCCTGGAAGGGAGCTTTGCGAACATGAGGGCGCTGGAGGAGAAATTCGGGCTGGCGAGGGGAAATGACTTTCGGTACTTGCAGGTGCGGGATTTCGTACGTAGACAGGTCCCATCCTTTCCATGCCTTCCACTGAGGGGGATCCAGGACAGGGTAGTTTCCAGGGGTGAGGTAGGAGAGGGGAGGGTCTCGGATATTTATAAAAAGCTTATGGGAGCAGAGGGCACACAGACCGAGGAACTGATACTCAAGTGGGAGGAGGAGCTTGGTGGGGAGTTAGAGGGCGGCTTATGGGTGGACGCTCTGAGGAGGGTAAACGCAACTGCAACATGTGGCAGGCTTGGCCTGATTCAGTTCAAGATCGTCCGCCGGGCCCACATGATGGTGACCCGGATGAGTAAAATGTTTGGGCTGGAGGACAAGTGTGCCAGATGTGTGGGAGGACCCGCGAGCCATGTTCACATGTTCTGAGCGTGTTCAAAACTCAGGGGATACTGGTAGGGATTTGCGGACGTCATATCCCGTGTACTGAAAACAAAGGTGACGAGTTCAGAGGTGGCAATTTTTGGGGTCTCGGAAGATCCGGGAGTCCAGGAGGAAAAAGAGGCCGACGTTCGAGCCTTTGCTTCCCTGGTCGCCTGGCGATGAATACTGTTGGCCCCTAAAGACCGAAGTATGGCTTTCGAACATGTCGAGCTTTCTCAGCCTGGAAAAAAATTAAGTTTGCCTTAAGAGGATCACTATCGGGGTTCGCCCGGAGGTGGCAACCATTCATCTCCTTCTTCGTGGAGAATTAATCGTCAGCGGGGGGAAGGGGGGGGGGTAGAATAGCGAAGAGTAGGGGAGAAGAATAGGTTGGTTTATTTGCGAGAGAGGAGTGGCTATTTGCACTATGTTTGTTTTTTCTTTATTGATATTTGCACACTATTGTATATTGTTGCTGTTCACAATGCCAAAAATACCTCAATAAAACTGTTTGTTAAAAAAAAAATTAAAAAGGAAGAATGAAGCTCAGCCGCTCAACCAGAGTCACAGACATGCCATCACTGGTGTCGGGAGCCTTATATTTCCAACCACTGGAATCTTGATAGGGGTGTCAAGCTGCTGGCAGAGGTTGGAAGAAGAAGCCCCTTTGAACAAGTGAGCACCAGCTAAGGGAGTATATTGCACAGAGTAGTGAGCAGGAGTACTGGGAGGAGCTGCAAGGAGAAGGCATTCCTACCCAAGAGATAAGATTTATCTCTCATTCGTCAGCTACCTGCAAATGATAGGCTGACAGTGCCATAGCAGATTGTGCCAAACCATGCAATTGATTTGGGATATTTGTGCCCTGGTCCACAATGACCTCTGTCAATGCCTCACGAGAGGCAATGGAAAACTTTGGTGCTGCCCTTGGATGCCTGCCCATGCCAATGCCCACCCAAACAGCACCCTCCTGCGACATGTCCTCAGCAAACGTATTCCCAGTCATGACTGTCACTTGCCTTTTCAAAGGACCTTTGACTTCTATACCCGGCCTTCAATCCACTCCTGGTGCTGCTGATTGGAAACACACCCACTCCAGGCCAATTGTATGTTTTACATTTGAAAACAGTGTTGCAGCATTGATGCTGATGTGGGGTGGAGTTGGGATCTGGAAATTTCCAACATCAGGCTCCTGACCTTGGATTAAAAATCCAGACCTTAGTTTCTTGCCTGGTTGGACTATTACCCTGTCAGCAAAGGGGAGAAAACTAAGTGAAAAAAAGCACTGAGATTATAGCCTTCAGACGTATATTACAGAAGCAAGCACTGAAGAAAGTGCAAAAAAAGATTACAAGGATGATACCAGAATTGAGAATGTAGAAATAGCAGGAACAAGTGGCAAGGGCCTATGCAGATCGTGGATATGAGCCTTCGAAATCATGAAGAGATTTGACAGCGTGGACATAGAGAAGATGTTTTTCAATGTAGGGAGTTCAAAACCAGGGAAATAAATATGAGATAGTTACTAAGAAACCCAAGACAAAATCATTCACTCAGAGTGATGGGAACATGGAGCTTGTTACCACATGGAGATATATTTAATGGAAGGCTAGATGAATACAAGAGTGAAAAAGAGTGATTGGCTGAAATGAAGTAAGGTGAAAGGAGGAACACCAGCACAAAAAAGATGGGCTGAATGGCCTGCTTAGTAAATTGTAAATAATTCTATGTAAGGATCACTAAAACTCAACAAATAAATATGAAACCTTCCTTACATCACAGTCCCTTATTGTGCATCGTTACGTATTTTAAAAGTGACTTTACCTTGAAAGAAACCGACCCACAAACACAACCTTATCAGAATGTGATTTGATCTGGCTGTAGGAGCAGTTTATGCTGCTCCCTAGTGGCAATAGGAATTTACAGCATGCTCCATGTGATGTAAATTGTGATGATTGCAAATGAATTCTTCGGCAGCTCACCAATCTAGAGCAGTCATCTCCCTCTGCTGTGCTTTAGCAGAGTGGTGTTGATACCAACAATGTACTTTATCTTATGGCCTCTACAGATAATGTGCGTTTTATTGACATCAGCAGTAGGTAGATTTGGAGAAATGCAGAGAGAATATTTCTCAATTTACAGCATTTTGTTTGAATAAAGTACAAATTGCTTTAGTAAGTACAAAATGTTCTATTTAATTTGGATGCATAAATACTTGGGAAGTCCTCAGGGGGTTAACAAGCCAATATAAAAATGTGAAGAAGTCATTAGAATTAGACAACACATGCCTTAGGAAAATAGAACAAGTTTTATGGAAACAATTTATTTCATTTAAACTAATGTCTTCTTTTGTAAATTAGAAATGAGGAGTGTGCCAGTGGCTGTGAATTGCTTTGACACTGATAGTCTAAATATGTCTGTTAAAATCCAGCACTAGAGAATTTGGAACTGGCTATAATTCCGAATCGTCATATGGGTAAACAAACCATATGGTATAATTTTAAATTTCTGGAGAGTCCCATGTATAATCCCATACATACTGAGAGGTCTGATCTCAGCTGAGGCAGCAGACGGGGAACAACAATTGGCTCCAGTGCCCCTAAACTAGGAAGTGTGGTGTAATGCCTATGAGCAATATCATCCATGGCTGATGGTGCGACCTCCAACCAGCAGGTGGCGGTACAGACACACCATGTGGTCTTAAGACAGTGGTCATGTGACAAGGCACTCCAATATAAGTGGGGGCACATCCGGTCATTGGCAGATGGTTATAAGGTGTAAAAGTGGACAGACGTGCATTAGGGGTAGTTCAAGGGGAGTACAAAGAAACTCCATGACAACTTGCTCTGTAACAGATCGTTATCTTGCCATGTGTGATTCAATAAAGATCCTGTTTTTTACAAATCTCAAGTCATTTGGTAGATTCTTTACTGGATATCGAACACCAAACAGAACAAGAGGTGAGAGGTTGGAAGTGAGGTGTGTTAATAGAAAATCAGCTCAGGTTCCTGCTACTGATGGGTCTCAGGTAGAAAGTCCACATTGGATATTGTCCTCCACAATCAAATGGCCTCCTAATATTCACAATATTGACTGACATATCAAACATTGGCCACTCGGGCATTGTGTCAGAAGGCACCAGCGCCAATGTAACTGCATTCAAGTAAAAATAGAGTCATGGGAGTGTCCCTTTAAGAAATGTTTTTGCCTAACCACATGGCTTCAGTGATGTCACTGTGTGGGTGGAGCTGGGCTGTGGCTCTGGGAGTTGGTTTTACCTTTGCTTTGAGTTTCAACTGGTTTTGTTCTGCACAGGTTGAAAGAAGGTTTTGCCTCTCTCTGCATTTTAAAAGCTATTTCCAGACTGCTTGATAACTTGAAAATAAATAACTGTTTTTTGGAAGGAATTCAAACCTGCTGTTTTGGAAAGGAAACAAGTATATCCATACCAGGTCTTGCGTGCTGTGGGCTGGGCCACACCTTAGAAAAGGGGTTTCTGGTTTATGGGATCTTGTTATTAAATTGGAACAGCTAAAGGGGGAATTTATTAATGGTTATACATAGATTACTGTCGCTGTGTGCGGTATTTATGTTGGTAGTTGATAAGAATGCTTACTGTCCATGTATATAAAAGTGTTAGCTAAATTCGTAGAATAAAGCTTGTTTTTGATTAAAAGTGCTTAAGGCCTCTGTTGAATAACACCTGAAAGCCAGGCCCTTGTGCTCACCATAACCAAAATCATTAAACAGTTGTAGGTCAGGTGAACTCCATAATGTACTTTGGAGTTTTCTAAACCCTGGCTCATAACAATAGGCACCCGCAAGGGAAGACTTTTTGAAAATCTATACATGTCACACATTTTTAGTGTGGCTAACGATTGTTCCAGGCACACTAGTATGACACTGTGCCAATAAAAGGGTACAAATGAGACAGGCCATTTTACCCTAGCCATCCCAAAAGCTCTTTCTGTTCCCTTTCACAGCGTTCAAATGTTTGGGATTCAGTTCTTGATCATACTACCTTGCTTATTAGTTCATAACATTCGTTGATCTCTCTTTGTATGATAGTAACTTCCTGCCGACAGTCCTAAAATTTCCTTTTACTGATCTGAACATGTGAGGCGTAATTTAACAGCTGTGTTGCGCCTGGCGCAGGACTGGGTGCGCCAATTAAATAGTAGGAGAGGACAAAATCGGGATCTATGGCAAGGTGCAAACCGGTTCATGATCTAACCAGCCCACTCCCGGTGGCAGGTTCAGGATCCCACCAGATGTGGCTGAATCAATTAAGACTAATCTCCATCTCATTAGTGGGATGGAAGTCAAATCTAACCTCCTCCCAGAACTAACAGCCTTCCCAAAAAGAGATCATGCATGCGTCATTTAGTACTCCTTTATAAAAGCGTGAAGCTGGCGCAATAGCTGCAGAAGGGATTGGAGTAGCTATTTTCATACCCTGGCATGCTGTCCAGGGGCACTGGAGCTGCTGCCCCAGTGCTCAGGAGGGTTGGGGACCTTGGGGGAGGTAGGACTTGGGGGTGGGGGTGCTGGTGGGGGGTTGGCCTGGTTGGGGGGCTGGGCGCTATAGGTCGGGGGTTGCCCCTAGGCTGGGGGCTGAGGGGTTTGGTGTCCAATATTGTGCATACCCATAAGTGGGGCAACTACAGCTGCTGCCTATCTGTCCTACCAAAGCACTCTCAGGATGGAGCCCTGCTCTTGGTTCTCTGCTGATGGTCACTTTAACTCCCTTTGACTGTGAGCAGCCTCTAACTTTACAGCTGCAGGCTATTGCTAATATGGAATTGGCTTTGTAACTTGTGTGAGCACTTCACAGCTGCAGATTGTATTTTCCGCTTGCTCCTGCTGGTTATTTGCAACTACCTGGAGGCTGCTGTTGCTGTTTCCTTCATTTTCCGTAGCTTTTTCCATGATACCTGGGTCCTGAAACACCGGGCTCAGGGGCACTTATGGGTCCAGAAGGCATTCCGGTTTGAAGCAAGATGACGCTGCGGGACCAGGTGCACGACATTGTTCCTAATGGGCCTCCTGATGACACCACTGAAGAAATACTTTTGCAGACTGCTGATCCTTTGTTGCTGGTGTGGTGAGAGCTGCATATAACTGGCACGTCACCACGGGTTAAACATCCTGCAAGTCAAGGCTGTTTAACTGCATGTTCAACTACCAGTGGAATATGTGGATGTCAGGATTTGGTTCCGGTGGGATTGGGCCATTTGGGAGGGCATGCATAGCTGAGGCTCCAGGATGCAGAATGGCACTGATATGTGGAACAAGTTACACATTGATGGACAGATCATTTCTGCGACACAGTTCTGGACATGACAACACATTCTCAGGCTTATCCTCCATTTCTGTTGTGGAACCTATGAGGGATGATACTCTGTGTTTGTTTCTTTTTTGTGAAAAATAGCTGCTATAGCTTTGTATTTGTTCCCAATATGGAATGGTGATGTTTCCTTGTTGTTTAATGGCGAGTGAGATATGTGGAATGCAACGTAGTTGATTTTCAAATCTTTGTTACTGTTGACTGTTCGATAAACAAAATATTCTCAAGTGCATTCTCGTGGGTACACGCGCCATGTCTCAGATGAGTTTATTGCCCAGCATTCCAGTCAAACTGTGAGGCCTGGAAACTTTGCCTGAACACTGGAGGCATCAAGAACACATAGGCAGCAGCCAACAATCAAACACTTCAGAGTTGGGCTTCAGCGCTGGGGACATCCCGCAACTAGAGGGTGAGTGTGTGTCTCTGGGGAGGGCACCGGAGAATGGTTTCTCTAATGCTCCCAGCAGGAGCCGTGGTCTAGGGGCTCCTGCTATGGCCTTGGGAGGGGAGGGGGGGGGGGAGGGTGGGGGGGTGGGGGGGGGGGGGGGGGGAGTGTGCAGAGCAAGGCCCTCCAGTGCAACTGGCTCGGTGGATGGCACTCTGAGAGAAGGTGGGACACGTAAAGGTGGGGGAGGCTTTGGGGATATGAGGGCGCCAGAGTGGAAGACCTAACTGATTGTCTGTTTCTCTCAGTCTCTGATTCCTTACAGATAACATGGTGGATGGTGTTGTTGACTCCACAGCAGCAACCCTCATGGTGTTGGTGTCATCCCAGGTGGGCAGATATCAGAGAAGGCAGCGTCAATGCAGGCTAGAGGTGGCACCCCATGTCCAGGGGGCTGCCGCACACTTTGCAAACCTGGTTGCCCATCAGACGAAGGGTAGCCCAGAGGGATACGCCGGTGGTGGCCAAAGGTGTACAGGCATCGTTGGTACTCTAGATGATGGACAGCATGTGCCACAGGAGGCTCTGTCTCAACAAGGAAATTGTGTGGCACCTGTGCCATGTCCTAGCGAACATGGCACCAAATGGAGGAGGAGGATGTCTGCTCCCAGTGGCCGCTAAAGTCACTGCAGCCCTGAATTTTTATACCAGCGTATCATCCCAGGGCTTAAGCGGGTCTTGTGCGGTATATCACAAGCTGTAGCGAACAAATGCATCCATGAGGTCACGGTTTCCCTGTCTGCCTGGGCAGCTGACTATATAATCGTTGAGCTGGATCAAGCCAGTCAAGATGCCCGGGCAGCAGGATTCTCTGCCATTGCCAGGATGCCCAAGGCCCGGGGGGTAATAGCTGGCACGCATGTCACCTTGAGTGCCCTTCATTAACAGAAAAGGGTTCCACTTGCTGAATGTGGGCGATCACCACCTCCGCATCATTCATGCTTATGCTTCCCAGGGAGCGTACATGACAGCTACATCTTGGGACAATCAGAGATCCCCAGCATCTTTGAGGGCCATCCCAGGATGACAGGTGGATCTTGGGCGATAAGGGATACCCGCTGATGCCCTGGCTGATGACGCCAGTGCGGAGGCCAGAGACTGAGGTGGAGGCGTCCGGTATAACGAGGTCCATGTTGCCATTGTCATTGAGTGATACATCGGACTGTTCAGAATGCAGTTCCAATGCCTGGACCGCTCTGGTGGTGCACAGCAGTACATACCCCAGAGGCTCTCCTGCTTTGTGGTGGTCTGCTGTGCCCTCTGCAACCTGGCACAGCAGCGGAAAGACATGGTGGAGGAGGAGGAGGGACATGCAGCCTCGTCTGAGGAGGAGCTGGATCAGATGGGGCTGGAGGATGAGCCCAGGAAGGACCCTTACAAGCAGCCATAGAATGGAAGACAGGCGGCGCCGAGGGTCCGGCATGCCCAGAGGACGAGGCATTGTTCGTCATCTCGCCCCTTCCCCCACAACTCCTCCCACATTCCCCCCTTCCTTCACTGGCCACCCCATCCCCAGTCCCCTCCTTTCCACCCATTTCCCTCTTTCCTTTTCCCCCAAATCTTGACCCTCCCACACTCCCCCATTCACCCCCTCACTCCATTGACCACTCCTACCTCTGTTCCCCTTCCTCCGACCCATTTCCCTCCTTCACCTCTGTGCCCCATTCCCCAACCCACCCAAACACGCCCCCCCCCTCCCCCACCCCTGATTACCCTATTCCACCTTCCCAGAGTCTGTGTAACATCACTCCAGGGTGATGGGCCTGTGCCGGCACTGTCAGCGGGTCAATATGCAAGGCAGGAGAGTGATGATACCCACTGTGAGGAAAGCTCTGGTGCTCCACAGTTAATGTCAAACTCTGACTCCTGATCTAGGACCAATGTGTCCATGGGCAGGAGTGGGTGGGTGGCGGGGGGGGGGGAGCGGAGAACAAAATGGAGTGGGGGTGCGGACAGGCCTTTTTGCAAAATAATGTGACAGCGGCTGCACTTGTATCAGGTGTTAGATGTTTAATGGTGAACATTTGAAACTTCCATTGTCCCTTGCTCCAGATAGCATTCCCTACCCCACCCAGTGCCCACTCAGTGATCCTCAGTCTTCCCTGCTCTGCTGCTACGTGTAGGAGTGTCCCCAGGATACGCATTAGAGGTGGAGGAAAGCTGCTGCTTCTTCAGCCCGTGGCTTTTGATGCATTGCCCAATGTCCTTTGGAGGGTTTGGAACCGCAGGGTCCCGGCCGGCTTACCGGTGTCACTGGCATCGCCATGGCACCCTGTTCTGCCCGCTGACTTTGAGATGCGCCGTTGTCAAGAGGGGGGAATTCGGGGTGAGGTGGAGGCTGCCATCGCCCTGGTGGCAAGCACTGGGTTGGCCTCCCGTGTTCCCTCCTCCTGGGCGGTGCCCGTAAGGCCCTTGGGGTCTCAATGCGACAGTGGTGCCTCCCTGTGGCCTGCACTATGGTGTCAATGCCCTCAGAACTACTCCTCATTGACTGGGACATGCCTCGCCAATGTCCACCTGCATTTGGAACATGTCACTCAGTTACTGGGACATGATGTCAACTCCCTCAGCCATGGTCGCCACTGACTGAGCCATGCATTGGACACCACCACTCAAGACACTAACTTTGTGCTGCAGGCTTTCCATTATGGTCACCTCCCAAGCAATGTTGGGCTCAGTGCCAAGCAATGCCATCGCCTTCTCCTATGCCCGTAGCCTTTGGGACTCCTCCAATCGGCTATGCTCTTGCTGGAGTGTTGCTGACATCCCTTCCTCAATCACATGGCATCCTGCATCTGCATCAGCTCCAGAGGCTCAGCATTTGACTGAGCTCAGCTGAGTCCGAGGATCCAGCAGACATCCGACTGCGGACTCCCTTGGATGTTGCTACCTCCACCTGATGTGTATCAGCAACTCTGTGGTGCTCACCAGATTGTGCCCCAGAAGCCTGTCCACCAGTGCTTCTCACCACAGTGTGTGTCTTTGCGCTGGTGGTGGTGGGGATGACAGCTGTGACATTGAGATGGTGGTATCCTCGGGAGGTGTTCTCTTGGGTGGCAGGGGGCTGGGCGAGCCCAGATGCCCTGCCCCATCAGAGGGAGAAGTAACAGGTGGTCAGTGGGACGGAAGGATCATTTTGTCCAACATTAACAATTCACTTGTGACAGGCCATTTCGATGAATGGATCCTCACCTCTGCGGCGCAGGCAAACCTCGCTGTCGGTGACTGCACTTTCCTCGGCCAATCCCCTGAGCTCTAGAGCCCATTCCTCATAAGGGGTGAAGTGACGTCCGGACCTCTGCTGCCCATCTGTGCCCTTTCCTGCCTATTATGGGCAAACTTTTCCTGCGGGTTCAGAGAGAGGGCATTGTGAACCGCGCGCTTGGTGCATCGGGGGAGTCTATGGCAGGTGGCATGTGTGGGCACCGTGTCTGGACATGGTGGGTGCCTCTGTGTGCTGGGGCACAAGGCAGTGATTGGATGTGGGAAGGGTGCAAGGTGCCAGCTGCTGATCTGTTTGGGGGGGTCCGAGGTTAGGGGGGTGGCATGCGGATCTAATGCTGGTCGGTGTTAATTTACCTTTGCTGCCCGGTGGAGCTTGTTTGTCTTCTTCCTACATTAGACGACGATCCTCCTAGTCAAGCTGCCTGAACTGACAGCCGCTGCCACTGCCTCCCAGGTGGCATTGCCGACTCTGCTGCTGGTCCTCCGACACACACCCTCCCCCCCGGGTCAATAGGGTCCCCTGTCTCGCCTCCACAGCATCCAGAAGCCTGGCCAAGTCGGCATCCCGGAAGCATGGAGCAGGTCGGAGTGGGGCCATGCTTGTGTGCTGACTGGAAGTGAGTTCGGAGGGAGTGTTTAAAAGCAACATCCCCTTGTTAGCAAGGAGCTGCCAGGCGCGAGCCTGGTCAATCAGTTGACAGGACAGCCAGTACCAGGGTGAAACCCGCGGGGGATAATTTTTGTTAAAGACGGGCTACCGCCTCACCAGGCCAGCCGTCGGGAAGCACCCAGGAAGTCAAGACCTCAATGACACTTGGAACTTTTCCAGTTAAATCGCTCCCGTGTTCTTTTATCCTAATATCAAAGTTTAATGCAAAGTTATTTTCCAGATTAAGCCATTCTGCACCATTTACTATTTATATAATTTTATCAGATCACTTCTCGAGAAATCTTTAAAAAGCCCAAGTTTCCCCATTTTGTTGCTCCTAATAGACTTTGAAAATTAGAAACCGCTTCAAGGTTCCTCTTCGTGCCATCTCCAATGTTTGAATGTCTTGCTCGTGTCATGGTGAATGGAACTACAAGGCATGGTCTGAACAGAAAAGTATGCCCTTTTGAACAAGCCTTCTGTCGCTGATATGCTCCTGTTTTCACTATATTGTGATAGATACTTCAGCATTCTATTGGTACTGTTGTTTACGTTGTCCTACATTGGTCCAACATTTTGAGAGGGAAGCCTGCTAAGGTTCATTGGTCTTCTTCAACTTCATCATTAGCTGTTTAAAGACCATTCGTGGAGTTCCAGAGAATGTGACCTCGGTGGCTGAAGGCATGACCACATAGCCACTAATAGTGAGGGAAAGGGAGCATCATCTATAAGTGACCAAAAGAGAAAATTCTGGAAAATCTCAGCAGGTCTGGCAGCATCTGTAGGGACAGAAAAGGGGCGGGATTCGCCGACCCCCCGCCGGGTCGGAGAATCGCCGGGGGGCCGGCGTCAATCCCGCCCCCGCCGTGTCCCGAAGTCTCCGGCACCAGAGATTCGGCGGGGGCGGGAATCGCGCCGCGCCTGTCGGCGGGCCCCCCCTGGTGATTATCCGGCCTGCGATGGGCCGAAGTCCTGCTGCTGTCATGCCTCTCCCGCCTGCGTGGATCAAATCACCTACCCTACCAACGGGACCAGGTGACGCGGGCGGGCTCCGGGGTCCTGGGGGGGGGGGGCGCGGGGCGATCTGGCCCCGGGGGATGCCCCCACGGTGGCCTGGCCCGCGATCGGGGCCCACCGATCGGCGGGCGAGCCTGTGCCGTGGGGGCACTCGTTTCCTTCTGCCTTCGCCATAGTCTTCACCATGGCAGAGGCGGAAGTGACCCCCTCCCCTGTGCATGCGCGGGGTGACGTCAGCAGCCGCTGATGCTCTGGCGCATGTGCGGACTTCCGCCGGCTGGCGAAGTCCCTTCAGCCCCGGCTGGCGTCGCGCCAAAGGCCTTCTATGCCAGCCGGCGGAGTGCCAACCACTCCGGCGTGGGTCTAGCCCCTCAATGTTAGGGCTTGGCCCCTATTGGTGCGGAGACGTCCACACCTTTGGGGCGGCCCGACGCCGGAGTGGTTCACGCCACTCCATCACGCCGGGACACCCCCCCCCCCCCCCCCCCCCCCCCCCCCCGCCTCGCCGTGTAAGGGAGAATCTCGCCCAAGAGCTCACATTTTGAGTCCAGATGGCCCTTTGTCAAAGCTTCGCTGACCCTTTGCTTTGACAAAGGGTCATATGGACTCGAAACGTTAGCTCTTTTCTCTCCCTACAGATGCTGCCAGACCTGCTGAGATTTTCCAGCATTTTCTCTTTGGTTTCAGATTCTAGCATCCGCAGTAATTTGCTTTTATCATCTATAGGTGATGAGTTTCAGAGCAAAGTAGAGATTTGGAGCATTATGATGCCTTTGGTCTTCTCAATAATTGGCTAGAGGATGTTACAACATCCAAAATTGAATTTTGGCAAGTAGTTTTAAAGCACTGACATGGTCAAGGGCTCCAGAGAGTTCCTCAACTATTTTCAGTTCAACCATTTAAACTAAGTCAAACAACATGAGGGACAAATTAAAAGAGGGAGCTCCTTAATGGAATACTGCCCGAAACAGAAACAAAGAGCAAATGAACTTAAAACATCAAACCAAAAGATACGTAAAGCACCTCCTGGGTCGAGGTCCCAGGTTTGATCCCGGCTCTGGGTCACTTTCCATTATGAGATTGCAAATTCTCCCCATGTTTGTGTGGGTTTCACCCCCACAACCCAAAGATGTGCAGGGTAGGTGTATTGGTCATGCTAAATTGCCCCTTAATTGGAAAAATGAATTGGGTACTCTTAAGTTGAAAAATATAAAGCACCTCAGGGCCTGCAGTGCCCACCGAGCATGGATGGCTTCAATGCAGCCCATGTCAGAGAGGTCCTGAAAAGGCATGGTTGTTGGTGTACGCATGAAAGCTGATTTCCTCCATCGAGCCCCCCACTTCTCCCCAATGTCGCCTCCACTGCCCCCAAATCTTGAGGGTAGCCGCCACTACCGGACTCGTGGTATACCTCGTAGGAGGGAGCGGCCACGGCGCCGTTACCAGGGCCCCCAGGCTTGTATCTCCACAGGACGCCCTCTCCATCCGTTTCCATGCTGCCCCCTCCCCCTCCATTACCCACTTGCGCACTATCGACACATTGGCCGCCCAGTAGTACCCCGAGAGATTGGGTAACGCCAGTCCCCCCCCATCTCTACCCCGCTCTAAGAAGACCCTCTACCCCCTCGGGGTCCCATGCGCCCAAACAAAGCTCATGATGCTGCTGGTCACCCTTCTAAAAAAGGCCCTAGGGATAAAGATGGGCAAACACTGGAAGAGGAACAAGAACCTCGGGAGAACCGTCATTTTGACGGACTGCACTCTACCCGCCAACGATAGCGGCACCATGTCCCACCTTTTAAATTCCTCCTCCATCTGCTCCACCAGCCTGGTAAAATTAAGCTTATGGAGAGTCCCCCAACTCCTGGCCACCTGCACCCCCAGGTATCTGAAACTCTTCACTGCCCTCTTAAACGGGAGCCTCCCAATTCCCTCCTCCTGATCTCCCGGGTGTACCACAAATACCTCGCTCTTGCCTAAATTTAACTTATAGCCCGAGAAGCCCCCAAATTCCGCTAACAGCTCCATCACCCCCGGCATTCCTCCTTCTGGGTCCGCCACATACTACAGCAGGTCATCCGCATACAGCGATACCCGATGTTCCTCCCCACCCCGCACCAGACCCTCCATCTCCCTGACTCCCTCAACGCCATAGCCAGAGGTTCAATCGCCAGTGCAAAGAGCAAGGGGGACAGGGGGCACCCCTGTCTGTTCCCACGGTAGAGCCGAAAGTACTCCGATCTCCTACCATTTGTAACTACACTCGCCATCGGAGCCGCATAGAGCAGCCTCACCCATTTGATGAATCCCTCCCCAAATCCGAACCGCTCCAACACCTCCCACAGGCACCCCCACTCAAACGCTTTCTCTGCATCCAGCGCCACCACTATCTCCGCCTCCCCCTCCACTGCCGGCATCATGATAACATTTAGCAGTCTCCGCACATTCGTGTTGAGCTGCCGTCCCTTGACAAATCTGTCTGATCTTCGTGTATCACCCTGGCACACAAGTCCTCTATCCTGGTGGCCAGGATCTTCGCCAGCAACTTGGCGTCAACATTGAGGAGCGAGATAGGCCTGTGTGATCCACACTGCAAGGGCTCCTTATCCCGCTTTAGGATCAGAGAGATCAGTGCCCGCGACATCGTCGGGGGAAAAGCCCCCCCCTCCCATGCCTCATTGAAGGCTCGCACCAACAGGGGGCCCACCAGATCCGCATACCTTTTATAAAATTCCACCGGGAACCCGTCCGGCCCCGGGGCCTTACCTGACTGCATTTGTCCAATCCCCCTGACTAGCTCCTCCAACTCTATCGGTGCCCCCAGCCCCTCTACCAGCTCCTCTTGAACCCTTGGGAAACATAGCCTGTTCATGAAGCTCTCCATCCCCCCTCTCCCCATTGGAGGTTCCGACCGGTACAGTTCCTCGTAGAAGTCCCTAAAGTCCCCATTTACTTCTGTCCCCTTCTGCACTACATTCCCACCCCCATCCGTCACTCCAACAAATTCCCTAGCCGCATCTCGCCTATGGAGCTGATGCGCCAACATCCTGCTCGCCTTCTCCCCATACTCATATACCGCGCCCTGCGCCCTCCTCCACTGTGTCTCCGCCTTTCTGGTGGTCAACAAGTCAAATTTGGCCTGCAAACTACGTCGTTCCCCCAGCAACCCCTCCTCCGGTGCCTCCGCGTATCTCCTGTCCACATCCAGGAGCTCCCCAACCAGCCTCTCCCTATCCTTCCTCTCCCTCCTTTCCCTATGGGCACGGATGGAGATCAGCTCCCCCCGGATCACTGCTTTCAGAGCCTCCCAGACCATCCCCACCCGGACCTCCCCCGCGTCGTTGGTATCAAGATACCCCTCAATACTTCTCCGGACCCTCCTACACACCTCCTCATCAGCCAGCATCCCCACATCCAGGCGCCAGAGCGGGCGCTGGTCCCGCGCCTCCCCCATCTCCAGATCAACCCAGTGCGGAGCATGGTCTGAAATCGCTATGGCCGAATACTCGACATTCTGCACCCTCGGGATCAATCCCCTGCTCAGGACGAAAAAATCTATTCGGGAATAAACCCTATGGACATGAGAGAAAAAGGAATACTCCCTGCGCTCTCGGCCTCCCAAACCTCCAGGGATCCACCCCTCCCATCTGGTCCATAAACCCCCTCAGCACTCTGGCCGCCGCCGGTCTCCTACCCGTCCTTGAACTGGATCGGTCCAGTGGGGGATCCAGCACTGTGTTAAAGTCTCCCCCCATGATCAGGCCCCCTGCCTCCAGGTCCGGAATGCGGCCCAACAAGCGCCTCATGAAGCCAGCATCATCCCAATTCGGGGCATATACATTAACCAGCACCACCTTCTCTCCCTGCAGCCTACCCTTCACCATAATATATCTGCCCTCCTTGTCCGACACCACCTCAGCCGCCTCGAACGCCACCCTCTTGCCCACCAGAATCGCCACCCCCCGGTTCTTCGCGTCCAATCCTGAGTGAAAAACTTGCCCCGCCCACCCCTTCCTCAGACGAACCTGGTCCGCCACCTTCAAGTGGGTCTCCTGGAGCATAGCCACGTCCGCCTTCAACCCATTCAGATGAGAAAATACCCTAGTTCTCTTAACCGGCCCATTCAGCCCCCTCACGTTCCAGGTAATCAGCCGGATCAGAGGGCAACCCGCCTCCTCCCCCGCCGACTAGCCATAGCTTATCGACTGCTCGCCCCAGGCCAGCTCGCCCCGCCCGACCCGTTCCCCATGGCGATAACGCCTCTCCTCTACACCCCCGGCCCACACCAGCTCCTTCCTGGCCATTGCAGCAGCAACCCGGTATCCCCCCCCCCCCCACCCCCCCCAGGCTAGGACCCCTCCTAGCCGTGACGCACCCTCCATGGTACTTCCGTGAGTCAGCTGACTTCTGCTGACCCCGGCAGCTCCCGCCAAAACCCATCCCCTCCCGGCATGGGGTCATCCCCCTCTTGCCACACCTCCTTGGCACCGCTTCAGCGCGGGAAAGAAAACCAGTAGAGGCCACGCTCCCACCTCCAGCTCCGCCCCCCCCCCCCGCCCCGCAGCGCGGGAAACCAGAGGAAAGCCTGCGCTTTCACACTGCCACACCCCACCCTTCTGACACATCTCCCCAAAATCCAGTTTCACCCCAACCCCCAGCCCCGTACAGAAGAGAACACATAAAATACAGACCCCCAACATTCCCCACATACCCCACACCCATACCTAACAGACAAACCCACCCGGAAACAGAGCAAAAAGAAAACCAGCATAAAAAACACACATGTCTAAGTTACAGAACAGCAACAGCGAAAACAGCAACGGCCATAGTGTGTCCACAGGCCCTAGTTCGAGTCCAGCCTCTCTGCCTGTACAAAGGCCCACGCCTCCTCCGGGGACTCGAAGTAGTGGTGCCGGTCCTTGTATGTCACCCACAGGCACGCAGGCTGCAGCATTCCAAATCTGACCTGCTTGGCATGCAGCACCGCCTTCGTCCGGTTGAACTCTGCCCGCCGCTTAGCCACCTCCGCACTCCAGTCCTGGTAGATTCTTACTACCGAATTCTCCCACTTGCTGCTCCTCTCTTTCTTGGCCCAGCGCAGCACACACTCCCGGTCGCTGAATCGATGGAACCGCACCAGCACCGCCCACGGGGGTTCATTTGCCTTAGGCCTCCTGGCCAGCACTCTGTGAGCTCCCTCAAGCTCCAGGGGCAAATGGAAGGACCCCGCCCCCATCAACGAGCTCAACATCGTGGTCACATACACCGGGAGATCCGACCCCTCCAGCCCCTCCGCCAGGCCCAGGATCCTCAAATTCTTTCGCCTCGTGCGAACGTCCAGCTCCTCCAAGCAGTCTTGCCACTTTTTGTGAAGTGCCTCATGCAACTCCACTTTCCCCACGAGGACCACGGCCTCCTCCTCCCTCTCAGCGGCCTGCTGCTGCAACTCCCAAATGGACGACACCTCCTGGGCCGCCTGGGCCCCAAGCAGCTTGTTGGTAGTCGCATTCAGGAAGTCCAGCAGCTCAGCCTTCAGCTCCGCAAAACAGCGCAGAAGAGAGGCCTGCTGCTCCTGCGCCCACTTCCACCAGTCCTCGGGTGTTCCACCGGCCGCCATTTTGTCCTTCTTCCCCCGCTTTTCTGGGGGAGCTGCTGCAGCTTTTTCCTTTGCCCCACTCCGGGTGAGCACCATAAATTATGGGGAATGCTCCTCTAGACACCTTCCCCCACCAGAATTCATCGAAACAGCGCCGTTTGGGGCCCTCAAATCGGCCCAAAAGTCCTTAAGTAGCGGGAGCTGCCGGAGTTTAAGGGGGAACCATAGGTTCGTCCCGGGGAACATTGATGGGGGATTTCAGGGTTGGCACAGAGCGGGCATCAGACAGCTGAGGGACCTGTTTATTGATGGGAGGTTTGCGAGCCTGGGGGAGTTGGAGGAGAAATTTGGGCTCCCCCCGGGAAATATGTTCAGGTATCTGCAGGTAAAGGCATTTGCTAGACGGCAGGTGGAGGGATTCTCTTTGCTTCCCGCGAGGGGGGTGAGTGACAGGGTGCTTTCGGGGATCTGGGTCGGAGAGGGGAAGATATCGGATATCTACAAGGTTATGCAGGAGGCGGAGGAGGCATCAGTAGAGGAGCTGAAAACTAAGTGGGAGGGGGAACTGGGGGAACAGATCGAGGACAGGACATGGGCTGATGCCCTGGAGAGGGTTAATTCTTCCTCCTCGTGTGCGCGGCTTAGCCTCATTCAATTCAAGGTGCTGCACCGGGCCCACATGACTGGGACGAGGATGAGTAGGTTCTTTGGGGGTGAAGACAGGTGTGTCAGGTGCTCGGGGAGTCCAGCGAGCTATGCCCATATGTTCTGGGCATACCCGGCATTGGAGGAGTTCTGGAAGGGGGTGGCGAGGACAGTGTCAAGGTTGGTGGGATCCAGGGTCAAGCCAGGATGGGGACTCACGGTTTTTGGGGTTGGGGTGGAGCCGGGAGTGCAGGAGGCGAAAGAGGCTGGTGTGCTGGCCTTTGCGTCCCTAGTAGCCCGGCGAAGGATTTTGCTACAATGGAAGGATGCGAGGCCCCCAAGCGTGGAGACCTGGATCAATGACATGGTGGGTTTTATTAAGCTAGAGAAGGTCAAATTCGCCCTGAGAGGATCGGTACACGGGTTCTTTAGGCGGTGGCAACCTTTCCTCAACTTTCTGGCTCAACGATAGGGTACTGGGACAGTAGCAGCAGCAACCCGGGGGGGAGGGGGGGAAGGGGGAGGGAAAAGGGGGGGACGGGGAGGACGATGACTATGTTTGTTTATTTAATTTAAATTTATTTTTAAGTTCTCTTGTTGGGTTTGGGGGTGTGGGGGGGGGGATATGATACATGCGCTGATACGGTCTGGGGGGTGTTACAGTTGTTATGGGTTATTTTGTTGCATTTCATTGTTTATTGTTATATTTTATATTTTCTGTAAAAAATTCCAATAAAAATTATTTAAAAAAAAAATGCAAGCTGATTTCCTAAATTGGATGATGTCTGTTAGGGACCAAACAGGATATAATCCTGGCCAGCCATGCAGTGGGCCGGGATTTTCCATTTCCGTTTTTGTCGGGCGAGTTCAATGGTGGGAGCAGAAAATCTTGCGAGAACTACTGCGGTGAATATATTCACCTAAGTATGAACTGTCTGTATAGTGCTGTGACCTATGACCAGGAAATGATAATACGGTCTACTTCCAGGTACTGTGCTGGAACCCCGGTGGGCTCCGCCTCTGGCTCCGCCCTCCCCGGGGCGATATATAGACCGGCCACCTGTGGGTGGCACTCATTTGTACAGCCGACTCTGGCAGGCGAGTTCCTGGATAATAAAACCTAATGTTCACTCGTTCTCACAGTCTCGCAGTGAATTGATGGTATATCAATTTATTATCCAGCGACATCATCATGGAAGACGCTCTAAAGCCAGATAAACTCAAACTCGACGCACAAGCAACAGAGGCTAAGGAGATCTTCTCCCACTGGCTTCGCTGTTTTGAGGCCTACCTCGACTCCTCCACAACGGCTCCCTCCAAAACCCTCAAGCTGCGCCTCCTCCACGCATGGGTGAGCCATCGAATCTACGTAATGATAGAGAAAGCTGTCACGTAAGAGACGGCGGTCGCGACCCTGAAGGCGCATTTCGTGGAGCCCGTAAATGAGGTTTTCGCGCAACACCTCCTCACTACTCGCTGTCAACGCGCTGGGGAATCGCTGGACGAGTACCTCGAAAACCTGACCCTACTCGCAAGGAACTGCAACTATCGGGATGTGACGGCGGAGGAGCACATGAAGCTGCAGATCCGGGGCACCTACGTGGCTGGGGTCCGATCGAACTACATTAGGCAGTGCCTGCTGGGAATCGGGACCACTGACCTGCAGGACACGGTAAAACTAGCCACCTCTTTAGAGGTGGCCTACCATAGCCGCAGCGTGTTCCCCGTGGACCCGGCGAACCCTCCGTGGACACCATCGTCGCGGCCCCTGTCGGACCCGACTATGTCACAGGACTGTGCCACGCTGCTGCCCGTCCAGGCCGGGGAAAGCAGTGCTACTTCTGCGGCCAGGGTCAACACCCCTGGCAGCGTTGCCCAGCCCGCGCAGCGACATGCAGCGACTGTGGCAAAAAGCGACACTTTGCCAGAGTCTGTCTGGGCCGACCTAATGCTCAGAAGTCCAAAACGTACCAGGCCCGACCCATGGACTCACAGGCCCACAGACCCCACAATGTGGCTGCGCACCAGCTGGGAACGCACCCTTCAGATGCGTCATCAGCCGCATACGACTCGTGGGGGCCGCCCTCTTGGCCGCCGGCTGATGCGCTAACAATTGCACACAAAGACTCAAATTGGTACAAAAGAGGCTTTATTACCATGAGATGTTATTCCCTCGACTGCAGCTGTAAAATGGCAGCTCAGGAGATCGCATGGATATTTATACTGCTCTCTGTGGGCGGAGCTAGCTGGCAGGGGCTTACCGACAAACCTGTAATAGCAGGTACTACTGTACATCCCCTAATAGAGGCACACACATGTATATACAATGTGGAGATGCCGGCGTTGGACTGGGGTGAGCACAGTAAGAAGTCTTACAACACCAGGTTGAAGTCCAACAGGTTTGATTCAAACACAAGCTTTCGGAGCGCAGCTCCTTCCTCAGGTGTTCCTCATTCACCTGAGGAAGGAGCTGCGCTCCGAAAGCTCGTGTTTGAATCAAACCTGTTGGACTTTAACCTGGTGTTGTAAGACTTCTTACATGTATATACAGTGGTGGATTACCACATTCACCCCCTGTTAAGAATGAGTCCAGCGGGGTGACGTGAAACTATAATACATAAGCAGTGATTTATTTACAGAGAGAAAAGAAAATCAGGTGTCCATCTTGCAACCCGGTGCCCGTCATAGGTTGAGTCTGACCGGCGATCTGACAGTTCGTTGAGAGCGACGCAGCAGTGGTGGCGACGTCTGCACAGGCGGTGTCAGCATCGACGACATCGGTGGTGGTGGTGTTGGTGCTGGCCAGTGGCTGGACGACTCCAGGAGCGTGCTGAAATCTTCCATGTCCTCTAGTGTGGGCAGGGGAATGGACCTGATGGGGCTGATGCTGGGAGTGCCAGGGGAGGAGAGGGTGGCGCATGGATGGGGAGGTGTGTGGGAGTGGGATCGGCACCCGAGGGAGCCAGGTCCCTGAGCGAGACTGTATCCTGGAGGCTGTCGGGGAACTCTCGTAGGCATACTGGGGATTCGCGTGGAGCAGGCGTACCCTGTCCACCAGGGGGTCCGCCTTGTGGTGTCGGACATGCCTACGAAGTAGGACCGGCCCTGGAGCTGCGAGCCACGTCGGGAGCGACACCCCGGATGCAGACTTCCTAGGGAAGGTAAAAACACGTTCATGGGTGTGCTGTTAGTAGCGGTGCACAGCAGTGACCAAATGGAGCGGAGCGCATCAGGGAGGACATGCTGCCTGCGAGCGGCTGGGAGGTTCCTGGGCCGTAGGGCCAGCTGGACGGCCCGCCATACCGTCCCGTTCTCCCTATCTACCAGCCCGTTTCCCCGGGGGTTGTAGCTGGTCGTCCTGCTGGAGGCGATACCCCTGCTGATCAGGAACTGACGCAGCTCATCACTCAGGAATGAGGATCCCGTCACTGTGGATGTAGGCGGGGAAACCGAACAGAGCAAATATGGAATTGAGGGCCTTGATGACGGTGGCAGACGTCATATCCGGGCATGGGATGGCGAAGGGGAACCTAGAGAATTCATCGACTACACTAAGGATGTAGGTGTTGCGGTCGGTGGAGGGGAGGGGCCCTTTGAAATCCACGCTGAGGCGTTCAAAGGGGCGGGACGCTTTCACCAGGCGCGCGCGGTCTGGCCGGTAGAAGTGCGGCTTGCACTCAGCACAGACCTGGCAGTCTCTGGTGACTGTCCGTACTTCCTCGACGGAGTAGGGCAGATTGCGGGCTTTGATTAGGTGGTACAACCGAGTGACCCCCGGATGGCAAAGGCTATCGTGCAGGGCACGGAGCTGGTTCACTTGTGCGCTGGCACATGTACCTCGGGAGAGGGCGTCTGGGGGCTCGTTGAGCTTGCCGGGGCGATACAAGATCTCGTAATTATAGGTGGAGAGCTCGATTCTCCACCGTTTTTGATCTTGCCCCGTTGCGTGTTGTTGAACATGAAGGCAACCGACCGTTGGTCAGTGAGGAGAGTGAACCTCCTGCCGGCCAGGTAATGCCTCCAGTGCCGCACCGCCTCAACGATAGCCTGGGCCTCCTTTTCAATTGAGGAATGTCGAATTTTGGAGGCATGGAGGGTGCGGGAAATGAATGCCACGGATCTGCTTGCCTGGTTTCGAGTGGCGGCAAGGGCGACATCTGAAGCGTCGCTCTCTACTTGGAAGGGCAGGTTCTCATCTACTGCGTGCATACCGACCTTGGCTATGTCTGAGCGAATACGGGCGAAGGCCTGTTGTGCCTCGGCCGCAAGGGAAATTGCGTGGACTGGATCAGTGGGCGGGCCTTGACCGCGTATTGTGGGACCCACTGGGTGTAGTAAGAAAAGAACCCTAGGCATCGTTTGAGATCCTTGGGGCAGTGGGGGAGGGGGAGCTCCATGAGGGGGCGTGTGCGGTCGGGATCGGGCCCCAGTAGTCCGTTTTGGACTGCGTAGCCAAGGATGGCTAAGCGGTCTGTGCGGAACACACACTTCTCCTTGTTATAAGTGAGGTTGAGGAGAGATGCGGTGTGGAGAAATTTGGCAAGGTTGGCGCTGTGGTCCTGCTGGTCGTGGCCGCAGAGGGTGACATTATCCACGTACGGAAACGTGGCCCGCAGTCCGTACCGGTCAACCATTCGGTCCATTTCTCTTTGAAAGACTGAGTCCCCGTTAGTGACGCCGAAGGGAACCCTAAGAAATAGATAGAGGCGACCGACCACCTCGAAGGTGGTGTAGGGACGGTCCGATTTACGGATGGGGAGCTGGTGGTAGGCGGATTTCAGGTCAATTGTTGAGAAGATCCGGTACTGTGCAATCTGATTGACCATATCAGATATGCGAGGGAGGGGGTACGCGTCGAGCTGCGTGTACCAATTGATGGTCTGGCTGTAGTCCACGACCATCCTGTGTTTCCATCAGTTTTAACCACCACCACTTGGGCTCTCCAGGGGCTATTGCTGGCCTCGATAATACCCTTCCGAAGCAGCCGCTGGACCTCGGACCTGATGAAGGTCTTGTCCTGGGCGCTCTACCGTCTGCTCCTGGTGGCGACGGGCTTGCAATCTGCAGTCAGATTGGCAAAGAGGGAAGGAGGGTCAACCTTGAGGGTCGTGAGGCCGCAAATGGTGAGTGGGGGTAGGGGTCCGCCGAATTGGAGGGTGAGGCTCTGGAGGTTACATTGGAAGTCCAGGCCCAGTAAAGGTGTCGCACAGAGGTTGGGGAGAACGTACAGGTGGAAACGGCTGAATTCCACAGTGAGTCTGACCAGGCAGAAGCCCCGGATCGGGACAGAGTGGGATCCAGAGGCCAGGGAGATCCGCTGGTTGGCGGGATGGACCGCGAAGGGAGCAGCGCCTTACCGTGTCCGGATGAATGAAGCTATCGGTGCTCCCGGAGTCAAGTAGGCAGTAGGTTGCGTGGCCGTTGATGAGCACCGTCGTGGTAGCCAGGTTGATAGGACGGGATTGGTCGAGCGTCATGGAGGCGAGTAGCGGGCCGATCGTCCGAAGAGTCCGAAGATTCTGATGCATAGCGGCAGCGACCCGGGTCCCGTGATCCAGTCCCGAGGGGAGTACCTGCGGGGAAGAAAATGGCAGCGCCCATGCAGCGCATGTTGTGGGGGCGGGGCCAGATGACGACGACCATACAGCGCACATTGAGGGGGCGGGACAAGATGGTGGTGCCCACTGATCGCACGTGGCCCCGGGAGCTGCGGACGGCGGGGCCCATTGTGCGATTGTCTGGGGAGAGGGGGAGAGGTCGGGCGCGATAGAGGCAACAGCGCGGATTGACACACCGCTGCAAAGTGGCCTTTCTTGCCACAAGATTTGCAGGCCACGGCGCGGGCCAGGCAGCGCTGGCGGGGGTGCTTCTGCTGGCCGCAGAAGTAGCAGCGGGGACCCCCGAGGTGCATGGTATGGCGAGTTCGCAAGCATACTGCGCGGGAGCGGCCCCAGTCGGAGGGGGTCGGTTGCGGGATCCATGAGGTGTAGGATGGGTGGGCCATGCAGTAGGATGAGTGGGCGGGGTAGGATTGCACGTTATGGGAAGCGGCCGTCATAGAGAGCGCTAAAGTCTTTGTCGCCGCTAGATCGAGCAGTTGTTGCCAGATGGGATCCGATGCAATCCCCGTCACAAAGCATCTCGCATGAGGAGATTCGAATGTTCCGTAGCCGAGACGGCCTGGCACTCGCAGTCCCGTACTAGAGGGATAAGGGCCCGCCAGAAGTCCTCAATCGAGTCACCCGGTTGCTGGATGCGAGTGGCGAATGCCTCGCAAACAGAGTGTTGGCGTAGGTAGGGGCGTCCTGAATCAGCGGGAACACGCTGGAGCTCAACCTTGAGTAGAGCAGTTGAATTTTCTGAGCTTCCAATGGTGCAGGGTCCGCTGAGGTGATGTAGGCCTCGAAGACAGCCAGCCAGTGGTTAAAGTCTTTCCTGGCAGTCGGCGATTGCGGATCCAGCTGCAGGCGGTCGGGTTTAAGTCTGATGTCCATGATTTGGGAAATCTCACGGTAATAAATTGATGCGCTAATAATTGCACACAAAGACTCGAATCGGTACAAAAGAGGCTTTATTACCGTGCGATGTTATTCCCTCAACTGCAGCTGTAAAACGGCAGCTCAGGAGATCTCATGGATATTTATACTGCTCCCTGTGGGCGGTGCTAACCGGCAGGGGCTTACCGACAAACCTGTATTAGCAGGTACTACTGTACATCCCCTAATAGAGGCACACACACATGTATATACAGTGGTGGATTACCACACTGGCTTCAACACCGACCGACACGTGCGACCGATGGGGGCGGCCATCTTGGTCGCCAACTTTGACCCAGCCTGACATGTGCGACTCGTAGGGGCCGCCCTTTTGTGACCACGATACCTCAGACCATGCAGGATACTCACAGCTTGGCACAGTCAACCTCGACCAGTCTCAGCCAAAGCACCTGAAAAGTTCTATGATGGTCGCCCGGGACAACGGGCACGAGACCCCCTGTCTTTTTGACTCCGGGAGCACGGAGAGCTTCATTCACCCTGACACGGTAAGGCACTGCTCCCTTCACATCTACCCCGCATCCCAAATAATCTCCCTTGCCTCCGGATCCCATTCGGTTCAGATCCGGAGGTACTGTATCACGAACCTCGCGATGCAGGGCTCTGAGTACGCCCATTTTAAACTGTACGCCCTCCCTCACCTCTGCGCCCCCTACTGCTTGGATTAGACTTCCAATGCAGTCACCGAAGCCTGACCCTACGGCGGACCCTTACCCCCCCTCACGGTATGTGGTCTCGCGACCCTTAAGGTCCCCCCCTTCGCTCTTTGCAAACCTCACTCCCGACTGTAATCCCGCTGCCACCAGGAGCAGGCGGGACAGTCCCAAGACATGATTTTTATCAAGTCGGAGGTCCAGCGACTGTTGAGGGAGGGGGTCATCGAGGCCAGCAACAGCCCCTGGAGAGCGCAATTGGTGGTCGTCCTGACCGGGGAAAAGAATCAGATGGTTGTGGACTACAGCCAAACCATTAACCGGTTCATGCAACTGGATGCGTACCCCCTCCCCCGCATAGCGGAGATGGTCAACCAGATCGCACAGTACCGGGTGTTCTCAACAGTCGATCTAAAGTCGGCCGACCACCAGCTCCCGAACCGCCCGGAAGAACGCCACTACACCGTCTTCGAAGCAGCCGGCCGACTCTTCCACTTCCGCAGGGTCCCCTTCAGCGTCACTAATGGGGTCTCGGTTTTTCAGAGAACGATGGACCGAATGGTGGACCAGTACGGGTTGCGGGCTATATACCCGTACTTGGACAATGTTGCCATCTGCGGTCATGATCAGCAGGACCATGACGTCAACCTCCAGAGGTTCCTCCAGGCCGTCCAATCCCTCAACCTCACAGATAACAAAGGGAAGTGCGTTTTCCGCACTACCTGGCTAGTCATCCTCGGTTACGTCGTGGAGAACGGAGTCCTAGGGCCCGACCCCGACAGTATACGCCCTCTCACGGAACATCCCCCTCCCCACAGCCTTAAGGCCCTCAAACGATGCCTGAGGCTATTTCCCTACCTAGCTGGTAGGAGGTTCACCCTCGTCACCGACCAATGGTCGGTTGCCTTTATGTTGCCTTTACAACGCACAACAGGGCAAAATTAAAAATGACAAAATCTTGAGGTGGAGAATCAAACTCTCCACCTACAATTACGATATCAAGTATCGCCCTGGGAAGCGCACTTCTATCGGCCAGACAAGGCCCACCTGGTAAAGGCCTCCTGGCCCTTTGAGCGCCTCAGTATTGACTTCAAAGTGCCCCCCCCTCCATCAACCGTAATGTATACTTCCTAACCGTTGTTGATGTGTACTCCCGCTTCCACTTCGCTGTCCCCTGCCCCGACATGACCTCGGCCACAGTTATAAAGGCACTGCGCAGCATCTTCACACTGTTCAGTTTCCCTACGTACGTCCACAGTGACCGGGGCACATCGTGCACGAGCCATGAGCAGGACTATGAACTATAACCCGCAGGGAAACAGGCAGGTGGAGAGGGAGAACGCGATGGTATGGAAGGCCGTCCTTCTTGCCCTCTGGTCTAGAGGTCTCCCAAACCCCCGCTGGCAGGAGGTCCTCTCCGACGCCCTCCAATCCATTAGATCACGCCTCTGCACAGTCACGAACGAGACCCCTGATGACCGTTTGTTTGTCTTCCCTAGTAAGTCCATCTCCGGGGTCTCGCTTCCATCCTGGTTGACAACTCCGGGACCTGTCCTTCTTCGGAAGCATACGAGGAGCCATAAGACCGATCCCCTGGTCGAGAGGGTCCAGCTGCTGCACGCCAACCCCCAGTTCGCCTACGTCGCGCACCAGGATGGACGGCAAGATAAGGTCTCCCAACGGGACCTGGCGCCAGCTGGTTCCCCTGCCAACGCGTCTTCCCCCCACAGCCTACTGCCACCTCCGGCGCCCCTTACGCCCCCCTGGGTCTCCTGTATTGTCCCGCGTCTGAACTGCCGCCACCCACTAACCCCCTGCCTAACCCCACCCCTCAACCATCTCCGACATGCCAGACTGAAGTTCCAGCCAACACGCCCCCGAGTCACCAGCTGCAACAACCGTGCCAGCCGCATCGTCAGAGCTGAGGAAGTCTAAAAGAATGATCCGGTTTCCAGACAGACTGAATATTTGATGACCCCACATCACCCCTGCTGGACTTGATTTTTTTAACAGGGCGTAAATATGGTAAATGTATTCACCTAAGTATGAACTGTCTGTATAGTGCTGTGACCTATGAACAGGAAATGATAATACGGTCTACTTCCAGGTACTGTACTGGAACCCCGGTGGGCTCCGCCTCTGGCTCCGCCCTCCCCGGAGCGATATATAGACCGGCCACCTGTGGGTGGCACTCATTTGTACAGCAGACACTGGCAGGCGAGTTCCTGGATAATAAAGCCTAATGTTCACCCGTTCTCACAGTCTCGCAGTGAATTGATGTTATATCAACGACCAAATTGTGTTTCCTGCCAATGTAAATGTATGATGCAATTGTCCCCTCCCCTGTCAGTGACATAGTGTGTTTCCTGACGTTCAACGTTGGGAACATCATTTCAATACATTAATTACAATAACATATAATTATCAGGCCTCTACGCCTGAATCATCCCCCCTGCCTTGTCAGAAAATTCAAGTCACGTGAGGGCACAATGGCATGACCAAGGACTGGTCTCCCAAGGCCTGTACCTGGCAAGCAAACCTCAGAAGAGCACAGATGAGCGCATCACTCCGGTGCGAGAGGGTTGTGCCCGGGAACTACCCTCTCACTGCCCAGGGGAGTACGTGCGGAGGGGTGGGGCTTTCCAGGTGAATGTCTTTGCATAGGGGCGACCTTTAAAAATAGTGCCTGATGGAGAATCCCGCTCCGTGGGCAGGATTCTCCAATAATGGCACTATGTCCATACACCCTCGGCAAAATGGGCACGAATCAATCCAGGCTTTTGTCAAGAAAGTCCGGAGTGATTCTCCATTTTAAAGGGGCTAGCAGGGCCCCGGAGTGCTCCATGCAGCTCCGGCTGCCGATACTGGGCGGCGCGACACGACATGGCAGACCCACACAGCGGGCCGACACTGAAGAAGTAAGCCCCCCCAGATCACGCCCGCCAATCGGTAGTCCCCGATCGCGGGCCTGACCGTCGTGGAGGCCTCTCCCCAGAGACTGATCCCCCTGATCCCCCCCTGCACCCCTACCAGGACGGCTACCGCAGCCACGACTCCGCCAGGTGGAACCATACGTGAACCATGCCGGCGGGTACTCGGCCGGTCATCCGTGGAGAATCGCCGCGGGGGCCTCTTTCAACGGACCTTGACCAGCGCTGCGTCAACCACGTGCGCGCGTGACTGTTGCCGATTCTCCGGTCGCTGGAGAATCGCGGGAAGGCGTCGGGCCCCATTCCCCGCCCCCGTGCCGAGCGCGTTTCGGGGTAATAGCTCCGGTGCCATTGAGCTGCATGCCGGAAAGGGCTATTTACTTCCTGACTTCCCCTCATTGTGCAAGCTTCATGTTTTTGAATAGGAATACTAAAAGATGCCTGCGTGACTTCCCGCTGAGGGGTTGGGTAATTTCTGAGAGGCTGCATTCAACTTCAACCTCGGTAATCATATTCAAATGAATGCAAATTAGGGTTAATGATAATGTGGACAATTTCGGCGAGATCTGGAACTCACCATCAGGAGCAGGCCAAGTGAATCACAAAATGGCCCACGCCCAACATAAATCTCAATTTTCCCCTCTCCTGCTATTTACCTGACACACGGGGATCTGCGTCGGGCACTACGCGGTCGCTGAATTGCGCACACAATATATTAACGATCTAGACTTGGGTATACCAGCATAATTTCAAAGCTGGCAGATGATGCAAAACTTCAAAATGTAGTAAATAGTGAAGAGAAAAGTAGCTGACTTCAAGGAGCTATCCTTTTTTAAAATTTTTTAAAATTACTTTATCTTAGTTACATAGCCAGGGCTCAGAGTGTGGACAGAGGCAAACCCCTAATCCAGCTCATTGCCTGCTTCAAAAACCAATTCAAATTGAATCCAATTCATGGTCCCCATAAAGGAGACATACCAGATCTGAGCCAAAAGGCTCAATCTTAGCCAAAAGGCCGAGAAGCGATCAAGGAGCTATCCTAATACAAAACTGAAATATTGCTAATGCTGGAAATCTGAAATAAAACAGAAAATGTTGGAAGAATTCTGCAAGGGCAGCATGGTAGCACAGTGGCTAGCACAGTGGCTTCACAGCACCAGGGTCCCAGGTTCGATTCCCCGCTGGGTCACTGTCTGTGCGGAGTCTGCACATTCTGCCCATGTCTACGTGGGTTTCCTCCGGGTGCTCTGGTTTCCTCCCACAGTCCAAAGACGTGCAGGTTAGGTGAATTGGCCATGATAAATTGCCCTTAGTATCCAAAAACGTTAGGAGGGGATATTGGGTTACGGGGGTCGGGTGGAAGTCAGGACTTAAGTGGGCTGGTGCAGACTCGATGGGCCGAATGGCCTCCTTCTGCACTATGTGTTCTATGTTCTAAGTCTGGCAGCATCTGTGAAGAGAGAAATAGAGTTAACAGGTGGAATATTTAGGTACATGTTGGAGTGTACATGGCAGCGAGGGGTCTGGGAGAATTAGGCGGCAGTACCCCATTGGATTTCTGTTATTGGAAAAACAGTCCCCAATGTTAGGGAAGGGCCCGACATGTGAGTCCGGCCCATTGGCAGCAGGATGTCAATTAGGTTCATTTGAGCTACTTTATAGACACATAGACTCGCACCCCCTCGATGCCCTCCATCATTTGCTCAATTATGCGATGAAATACTTTGGAAGCTGATATGATATCAAAAGGCATGCGGTTGTAGCAATACCTGCCGAACGGAGTGTTAAACGTGCACAGCTTCCGACTGGACTCATCCAGCTGAACCCACGGGAGGCGTCCAGCTTGGTAAAGAATTTGGCATGAGCCATCTCACAGGTTAACTCTTCACGCTTTGGGATCAGGTAGTGCTCGTGCATGATGTTGTGATTCAGGTTTTTAGGATCAATGCAAATGCGAAGTTCACCAGAGGGCTTCTTGACGCAGACCATGGATCTGACCCGTGACCTTTGACATGATACCCTGGTCTTGGAGCTCTCATAGCTGCGTTTTCAGACGATCCTTGAGAGGGGCCGGCACAGCACCCAGCGCGGTGCATGGATGACTGGGATGGCATTCGGTTTGAGCAATATCTTGTAACGATATGGGAGCGTGCCCATTCCATCAAACACATTGTGGTATTGCGTGAGAATGTTGTCTATCTCAGCCTGGAGATTCGCATTGGGCGAGGCAGTCGCCGGGTCTCGAGGACAGGGCATGGACGCGCTGGACCAGATTTAGGAGTTGCATGCGCGAGCACCGAGCAGGGATGCCTTGTCAGGCCACACGATCTCGAATCGTAACGTCACTTTGATTGCCTTGTGAGATACACCTAGCTGACCCGATCCACTGGCAGCTATGGCATTGCCATTGTAGTCAAGGAGCTGGAAGGCTGGTGGAAGAATGCTAGGTTGGTCTCGGATGCTGTTGAGGTCCGACTGTGATATGAGGTTTGCAGATGCACCAGTGTCCAATTTAAATCGGATGCGAGTCTGGTTAACCGTGATGACAGCACACCACTCGTCGTCAGGATCCACAGTGAGGATTGAAAGGCGGTTTTCAGGCACGGTGGAGGCCAGCTCGCGCGTGGTGATAATGCCCACCCGATATGGAGACTCGAGGCAGTCAGCATCGGGGTCCATTGGGCTGTCGGGATCAGAATCCTGCATGCCTTGTTGTACACAGTGGACACGTCTGCGCTGCAGCTGGGATCGCTGGCTGTTGCTCAGTGGAGCGGACCTGCAGAAGGCCGCGTAATGCCCAGGCTTTCCACACTGTAGACATTGCCTTCCTTTGGCTGGACATTGCTGCTTTAAATGGGCGGAGCCACAATTTGGACACGTCATGACACTGACGTCAGCGCGTTCTGTGCGCCATCGCGCATGCGCAGTGCGGTCAGCCGATTTTCTCACATGCACATCGGGGTCTTCGGTCTCGTCGTCCACCTGGTCATGGCGCTCATGCGTAGGGACCCGGGAAACGTGTGCGAAACGGCCACTCTCCTTGATGCTCAGGCCTTGCATTTTTGCGATGGCCTGCACCCTTTCTGCCTCGTGGGAGACTATTTTTGCATTTTCTGCCGCCCTGATGCGGGAGTAATGATTCCTGGCATGCTCATGGACAACACACATTTCGATGGCAATGGAGAGGGCCAACTGTTTGATTTTGAGGAGCTGTTCCCACAGGGAGTCGGACTGGACCCCGAAAACGATCTGATCCCGGATCATGGAATCAGCCATCGAGTCATAATTACATGACTGCGTTAGGATGCGGAGATGGGTCAAAAAGGACTGAAAAGGTTCATCCTTAACCTGAAGCCTCTGTTGGAAGATGTACAGTTCAAAGCTCTCATTCACCTCAATGTCACAGTGGTTGTTGAATTTCAGCAGAACCATCTTGTCTTCGCCATCGGCAAATGTGAGCAAGTTATAGATGTGGATGGCGTGGTCCCCCGCAGTCGACAGGAACAGCACGATCTTTCGGGCATCTGATGCTGCCTCAAGGTCGGTGACCTCGATATACAGGAGGAACGTCTGTTTGAAGACTTTCCAGTTGGCGCCGAATTTGCTGGAGATCCAGAGTTGCGGAGGAGGTTGGATCTTTTCCATGCCGCTGGATGGCTCCGTGCTCTTCGTTGCAGATTCACTCGAGGTAGGTTTGTTAGAGTTAATAGCTCTCTGGTACCATGATGTGTTTATCTGTGTTGGTCTAACATCGACTGCAACTGGATGCAGTAAAACAAGAAACAGGCTTCCGACACAGGAGACGGTCCAACACTGTTTTATTGAACCTGTTGATTGCTGTACATAATCTGCTGTGGGTTGACACTCTATTAACCTAACTGACAACCTCTTACTGGCTTGACCAGACTAGCTCTCTATCACATGGTGATGATGTTCATTGGCCTGTGCACTGCAACTATCTCCCTGGCCATGTCCTGTGAGAGAGGGAGAGCCTTAATGCCCTGTGGGCTTAATAGTGGTGGTGTCCTGTCTGGTGATTGGTTGTTCTGTGTTGTGTGTGTTCGTTGGTTATCCTGTGTGTCAATCACTACCTGTCTGCATTTCATGATATACATGAATAGATATTATGACAATAGCTTGGAGTCTTGGAGTGCCAAATATAAATGAATTTACATATTTTTCAAGCTGCCAATATTAATAGACTTTGGGCCGATTTGTACGTGAGAAACTCGGCACGTGCCCAAAATCCAGAGAGAATCAAAAAATGTGATTCTCTCCAGCATGATTGGGTTTTGGAATTTGGATCAAGCTTAATGGCCCTGCTCTAGATACTGACGGAACTACCACAGAGTTTATACGTACTCCTGCAACTTGTATTCAGTTTGAGCCATATGTGCTCTCACACATCAGCGGCAATTGTCACAGGACTATTGTATCAGCACAATGACAACTGCAGTGAAAAGAAAAGATCAGCGATCTGACTAAAAGGATAAAATAAAAATCTACAAAATAAAATGAAAACAATAAATTACCGGTTGAGAAACATTTTGTGCAAAAAACAGAGCTCGCTTTTATCGTGCTTTCAACATAGTTGCACACAACTCTTTCTTCATTTCAGTACGATCAACTATGAGGACAGGTTACCACTCTGGTAATTATTCAGTTGCTAAATGTCTGCTAGGCATGTGGTTTTCATTGTATAATGTAGCACACAGCAAAAAAGGTTTATGATCAACCAGCAGCCGAGGGGCACTAGAGATAATGAAGTTCTTGCAGCACATCAGATAGACAGGTATTTTTGTTCTTTATGATCAGTTACAGGTCATGGACTCAAAGGATGGAACGTTAAGCCTGCATTTGCATCTGTAAACTGATCCTTTCCATTGCTAAACAATAGTTTGTGGTTCATTTATATTGAGTTACATAGAATGTACAGCACAGAATCAGGCTTTTTGGTTGTATGCATCCTGCTGTTTTTCTGATGTAATGCTATTCATTGAAACACAGTGGCAGTACAGTACTGTCAAAACATAATAATCAACAAAGAGACTTTGGAATATTGCACAAAAATGTTTTTTTTCTGGCTAACTTGAATAAACTGCATTTGTTTGTCTGAGACCAATTGTCATTGTCTTTTTTCCTCCAGAAAACACACCCATTTCAAGCTGATTCCCAGAAACATTGATCTGAAAAGTATTGTTACTGAGCAACGAAGGAATTATTAGAACAGACCGAGCATATGGAACACCCTCACTGAGTAAGTTCTACCAGCAGGTATTCTTTGCATCGAGGTATGGGAAACATGGAAAGTCAATAACAAGTTCCTTCTGACAAACCCCATCTGTCAAATAGCAGACTTTGAACTACCATGGTGACAGTGGTTCTTGCAAAACAGGTTAAGGAGAGGCCAGCACCCCTGTGCAACCACCCTCCACCACTGGATTAGATAGAAGCTAATTACTGCGGATGCTGAAATCTCAAACAAAAACAGAAAATACTGGATAATCGCAGCAAGTCTGACAGCATCTGTGGAGAGAAAAGAGAGCTAATGTTTCGAGTCTCGATGACTCTGACAAAGACCTTCTGCGATTGTCCAGCATCTTCTGTTTTTGTTACAAACTCGTCAAGTGTTTGTGGAGCGATGCAAACAGCATTTCACATCACTGAGGAATGTTCCCTCCACAGTCTAAGTGGAAGCAACTGAGGCCATATGGATGTCAATAAAGAAGCAAGCGAAACTGGAGGATGCACAAGAGGTCAGAACTGAAGAAACATTGAGCTCTCACAGCCTGGCGTTGAGTCAGCAGTAACATTTTCCAATGGTGTTTATCTGTGTTTGTGTAACCTCCCTCTTCACTGACCTGATGAAGGAGCTGTGCTCCAAAAGCTAGCGATTCCAAATAAACCTGTTGGACTTTAACTTGGTGTTGCAAGACTTCTTCCTGTGCCCACCTCAGTCCAATGCTGGCATCTCCACATCATAGATGCTTTTCAATCACCTCTTTGAACAAAGATTCCATTATTTTTCTTATTGCTGTCATTAAGCTAACTGGTCTATAATTGACTGGACCTGTTTCATATGCCTCTTTAAATAAAGGAATAACATTTGGTGTCCAACCTCTGGCACTATTCCCTTTTCTACTAATTTTTTATTACTGCTCCTGCTATTCCTTCCCTCATTTCTATTAGTAAATGTGGATGTAATCCACAAACACCAGGAGGGTTTTCTCTTTTAAATTTGATTAATCTATCAGTTATCTCTCCACTTGCTATTTTAAATGTTGTGATACCTTATTTGATTTTTTCTTCAAATGCGATGACCATCTTTCTAGTCACCCTGGTAAATACTGAAGCAAAGTAACCATTCAATTGCCAAAATATTCTGGTCCCCCTACGGCACGTTCCCTGGTGGCAGAGACTGCGGAGGACACAAAACTCTTTAGACATCGGCGAGATGGGAAGATCCCATAAAGGGTTAACAAGATGATGTTCATGTATATCAACACTAGATGGCATCACTGTGTAGTAGTCTTATAAAAGATTGCGTCCTAAGCATTTTGGAAGAAGCTGGTGGAGAAGTATAGTGTGAGGTTGAGTTAGAGTGTCGGTTAAATTAAAGAGAGATAATTAATTACTGTAACATAGAATCAATACTATTATTTTGTTAGCTGTTACTCGGTAGAGTGCACGAACCATTCCACGTACTGTAAAATAAACTAGCTTTGGTTTAAACATATAGCTCTATGTTCTTTGTAAACACAATAGGCGGGATTCTCCAAACCTCCACCAGGTCGGAGAATCCCTGGAGGGTGGCGTGAATCTCACCCCGACGCCGGCTGCCGTATACTCCGGCGCCGTTTTTCGGGTGGGGGCAGGATACCCCGGCATGCCAGTCGGGGGCCATTGGCAGCGGCCTTCCCCAGCGATTCTCCGGGCCTCGATGGGCCGAGCAGCCGTCCATGTTTAGCCAGTCCCGCCGGTGTGAATCACTCAACTCGCGCACCGGTGGGGCCTAGCAGGTGAGTATGCATGGGCGGTCATCGGGGGGGTAGAATCTGACCTGGGGGGAGGGGGCTCCACGGTGGCCTGGCCCGCGATCAGGGCCTACCGATCTGCGGCCGGACTTGTTCTGTGGGGGCACTTCTTCCGACCACGCCAGCCCCTGTAGCGATCCGCCATGGCCGACGCGGAGAAGAGAACCCCCCCACGCATGTGGCAAAACACGCTGGCCGGCCTGCACATGCACGGAATCACGGCGGCCGTTCCTCGCATGCGCGAGATCACGCCGACCGTTCCTCACATGCGCGAGATCATGCCGGCCCTTTGGCGCGCGCGCGAACTCGTGGCGTCCCTTCGGCGCCGGCTGGAGCAGCGGCAACCCCTCCGGTGTCCACCTAGTCCCCGAAAGTGCGGAGAATTCCGCACTTTCAGGGGCTGTTGGCGCCGGAGTGGTTGGCGGCGGTTTTCCTGCCAGCGTGCAGACTTAGTCCCCCAAAAGGGAGAAGAATCCCGGCCTTCTTTGGCTATCTTGGAGAACAATACAAGGAACATAACAACTTTCACTACTAGTAAATGCACCACGGGGGTGGGGGTGTGAGGGGGGGTGGGGGGGTGGGGGGGGGGGGGGCATAAAATCCCACCCAACATTTCTGCTATTTCATTGGCATTGCCTGAGAGTTTATCTTATGTATTCCTTCATGGCCCTGCATCATCATCTTGATTTTTTTTTTGTTACTATGTGTCTGTGGAATGCTTCACAACTTTTTAATGGTAATTTCATTTAGTTGTTCCCCTTTGCTGTCCTAATTGCTTTTTGACATCTTTCTTAATCTCTTAGTAGTGCCTTTTATCATCTTACCTATTGTCTAATCACTCAGCGTATACTTTCTCCTTGAGTTCCAATTTTCCCCTTATCTGTTTATTCATCAGTGATGCTATTTCTGCAGGATCTCCTCTCCCCACTCACCCACTCCACATCTTACTGGTTTAAAGCTTAATCTGCAGCACTATTTATCCCTTCTGCTGTTTCACTGAACTTAAAAAATTGGAATCACAAAACGCCTACCCAAACAGTACATACCGTCTGACCTTTTCACATTTGCTTTCCCAGATATTGCACCTTTCTTTTAAACTTAGCCTGTTTCGACTCACAGATAAAGAGACCACTGCAGATGACAACATTTACTTTTGCCTGCCTTTTCAGAGAAGTCTCTTTATCCTCTTCCTGTGCCACTTTTTATCTGGCTAGGCGTGTTTCATACCTCAAACAGATTTCATTAACAGAACATTCATTCTGACCTTTTGAAAAACCTCGCCACCCACCCTTATTTGTTGGTATCTCTTTATCTTTAGTGCATTTGTAGGGGCCATGTCAGCACCCACTGTTACAGGTTTGGGGGGGGGGGGGGGTGGGGGGCTGCACAGGGAATGGAAAGTTACACTGCTGACAGTAAGGCTGCTGCTGTTAGTAGGTTTTACTGTGGCTGCACATGTTCTAATACAAGTTTAACACTGTGCTAAGCAGTAACTTAAACGCATCAGATTTAGTCACTTAGTACGGGTCTTTTTCCCACAAATTGTAGCAAAAGGAGATCACAGCACCTATGCAAAGCCTTTTAATAAGCAAAACAATCTAAAGTGCTTCAAATTGTGGGGAAAATAAGGAACAGACACCAAGCAAGAATTAATTTATGATCAAAGGTGAGCCCTGAAGATGTTTTTAAAACAATAATTCATTTAAAAGCAACTTTCACATACCCAGAATTCCCCAGTGTGCTTCACAGCCAGTTGGGTACTTTTCAGCGGCAATCGCTGTCATATTGGCGGATGCTGTATGTAGGCAATTTGGACACAGAAGATAAATACATTTTAATGACATAAATGAGGAGATAATTCATCAGTAAATTGATGGAAGGTGTTGTAAACTGTGCTATCAATGAGCACTTATTCAGCACTAACCTGCTCACTGACGATCAGGTTGTGTTGCACCAGGGGCACGTAGCTCCTGACCTCAATACAGCCATTGCCCACTCATGAACAAAAGAGCTGACTCAAGAGGTGAGGTGAGTGCAGGAAACTGTCTGGTATATACAGAGTTAATATTGGGATAGACTATACGACCGTCCACATTGTGATTTAAGAAGGCACTTTACCTAGACCTAGGGTCGTGTGGTGTTGGCAATAGACATGTTAAGTCTGTTATATTACTTTGTGTAATATATATCTTACTCTTTCAAATCAGTCTGAGTTGTTGAAATGAGCAGTCTTCTTGTAAGATAACTAATTTATTGAGTATATAAATAAATATTGTGAGTTCTTTTTACTTAATACTCAACTCATAAAACAAAGAAACAATTGTAGAGATAACTAATTAAATTATACAATAGAATGCTTTGATAACTAATAACACCTTCTCTCTCTCGAGCTTTCCCATGTCTGTTCTCTCTGCATTCCTGATACACCGCTCCACAGAAAAGCAGGAAGCTATTTATATAGGTCCTGATAGTGAGACATCTAGGGCGGAATTCTCCTGCAATTGGGGGGGGCGGCCCGTACTGGCGCCAAGAGCGGCGCAAACCACTCCGGCATCGGGCCGTCCGGAAGTTGCGGAATCATCTGCATGTCCGAGGGCTAGGCCGGCGCTGGAGAGGTTGGCACGGTGCCAACCTGCGCTGAAGGGCCGACGCAGGCCGGCGTGAGTTGGCGCATGCGCAGGACTGCCAGCGTGTTCTGGTTTATGCGCGGAACCGCCGGCGTGTTTCCTGCGCATGTGCAGGGGGCTTCTTCTCCGCGCTGGCCATGGCAGAGCCTTACAGAGGCCAGCGCGGAGGGAAAGAGTGCCCCCACGGCACAGGCCAGTCCGCAGATTGGTGGGCCCCGATCGCGGGGCAGGCCAACGTGGGGCCGGATCCCCCCGCAACCTCCCCGAGGACCCCCGCTAGACGGCCGACAAGCCAGGTCCCGGCAGGATGGACCATGTCCATTCACGCCGACGGGACTGGCCGAAACGGGCGGTAGCCCGGCCCATCGGGGCCCGGAGAATTGCCAGGGGGGCCGCTGCCAACTCAGAGAATTCGGCAGCCAGCGTCGGAGCGGTTGGGCTGGGATTCACGCACTCCCGTCAGTTCTCCGACCCGGCGGGAGGGTCGGAGAATCCCACCCCTAGTGTCTAATTGCATGTACCGCATTACACACGTTGATCACGTATATTGATATACAGAGATCACTACAGCCTCCCTTTTTTAACATTTTTTGCAAATATTAAAAGAAAATCTTACATTTTGAAATGCAGTGGTTACCAGAGTACAGCAATCACTAGAATTGCTTAAAAGTTCACAAAGTCAGTTGATTTGGTCTTCTTCTTCTCCTTGTGAATTCTTCTAATCTCATAGGTGATGTGAAGAAGTTTTAATGTCTTTGTTGATTGTCAGATTGGAATGTAGTTGTTCAATTTACTTTGAAATTGTGTCCACTGTGGTGAATGTATTCACCATTGTATAAGCTGTCTGTGTAGCACTGTGGCCCAATAGTAATGTGATCTCCTTACAAGTATTGTACTGGAACCTGGTGGGCTCTGCCCCTGGCTCCGCCCCCCCCCCCCCTCAGACGGTATATAGACCGGCCGCCTGGGGGCGGCGCTCATTTGTTACAGCAGACAAGGCAGGCTAGTTAGAACATAGAACATAGAACATAGAATGATTACAGCGCAGTACAGGCCCTTCGGCCCTCAAATGTTGCACCGACATGGAAAAAAACTAAAGGCCATCTAACCTACACTATGTCCTTATCATCCATATGCTTATCCAATAAACTTTTAAATGCCCTCAATGTTGGCGAGTTCAACTACTGTTGGCAGGTAGGGCATTCCACGGCCTCACCACTCTTTGCGTAAAAAACCCACCTCTGACCTCTGTCCTATATCTATTACCCCTCATTTAACGGCTATGGCCCCTCGTGCTAGCCACCTCCATCCGCGGGAGAAGGCTCTCGCTGTCCACCCTATCTAACCCTCTGATCATTTTGTATGCCTCTATTAGGTCACCTCATAACCTTCTTCTCTCTAACGAAAACAACCTCAAGTCCATCAGCCTTTCCTCATAAGATTTTCCCTCCATACCAGGCAACATCCTGGTAAATCTCCTCTGCACCCGTTCCAAAGCTTCCACGTCCTTCCTATAATGAGGCGACCAGAACTGTACGCAATACTCCAAATGCGGCCGTACTAGAGTTTTGTACAACTGCAACATGACCTCATGGCTCCGGAACTCAATCCCTCTACCAATAAAGGCCATCACACCATAGGCCTTCTTCACAACCCTATCAACCTGGGTGGCAACTTTCAGGGATCTATGTACATGGACACCGAGATCCCTCTGCTCATCCACACTACCAAGAATTTTACCATTAGCCAAATATCCTTATTCCTGTTATTCTTTCCAAAGTGAATCACCTCACACTTCTCTACATTAAACTCCATTTGCCACCTCTCAGCCCAGCTCTGCAGCTTATCTATGTCCCTCTGTAACCTGCAACATCCTTCCGCACTGTCTACAACTCCACCGACTTTAGTGTCGTCTGCAAATTTACTTACCCATCCTTCTGCGCCCTCCTCTAGGTCATTTATAAAAATGACAAACAGCAACGGCCCCCAGAACAGATCCTTGTGGTACGCCACTCGTAACTGAACTCCATTCTGAACATTTCCATCAACCACCACTCTCTGTCTTCTTTCAACTAGCCAATTTCTGATCCACATCTCTAAATCACCCTCAATCCCCAGCCTCCGTATTTTCTGCAATAGCCGACCGTGGGGAACCTTATCAAACGCTTTACTGAAATCTATATACACCACATCACTGCTCTACCCTCGTCTACCTGTTCAGTCACCTTCTCAAAGAACTCGATAAGGTTTGTGAGGACATGACCTACCCTTCACAAAACCATGCTGACTATCCCTAATCACATTATTCCTATCTAGATGATTATAAATCGTATCTTTTATAATCCTCTCCAAGACTTTACCCACCACAGATGTTAGGCTCACCGGCCTATAGTTACGGGGTTATCTCTACTCCCCTTCTGAACAAAGGGACCACATTTGCTATCCTCCAGTCCTCTGGCACTATTCCTGTAGCCAATGATGACCTAGAAAATCAAAGCCAAAGGCTCAGCAATCTCTTCCCTGGCTTCCCAGAGAATCCTAGGATAAATCCCATCAGGCCCCAGGGACTTATCTATTTTCACCTTGTCCAGAATTGCCAACACTTCTTCCCTACGCACCTCAATGCCATCTATTCTAATAGCCTGGGTCTCAGCATTCTCCTCCACAATATTATCTTTTTCCTGAGTGAATACTGACGAAAAGTATTCATTTAGTATCTCGCTTATCTCCTCAGCCTTCACACACAACTTCCCACCACTGTCCTTGACTGGCCCTACTCTTACCCTAGTCATTCTTTTATCCTGACATACCTATAGAAAGCTTTTGGGTTTTTCCTTGATCCTACCTGCCAACGACTTCTCATGTCCCCTCCTTGCTCATCTTAGCTCTCTCTTTAGATCCTCCCTCGCTTCCCTGTAACTATCAAGCGCCCCAGCTGAGACTTCACGCCTCATCTTCACATAGGCCTCCTTTTTCCTCTTAACAAGAGATTCCACTTCTTTGGTAAACCACGGTTCCCTCGCTCTACCCTTTCCTCCCTGTCTGACTGGTACGTACTGATCAAGAACACGCAATAGCTGTTCCTTGAACAAGCTCCACATATCCAGTGTGCCCAACCCTTGCAGCCTACTTCTCCAACCTACACATCCTAAGTCATGTCTAATGGCATCATAATTGCCCTTCCCCCAGCTATAACTCTTGCCCTGCGGGGTATACTTATCCCTTTCCATCACTAATGTAAAGGTCACCGAATTGTGGTCACTGTCTCCAAAGTGTTCACCTACCTCCAGATCTAACACCTGGCCTGGTTCATTACCCAAAACCAAATCCAAAGTGGCCTCACCTCTTGTTGGCCTGTCAACATATTGTGTCAGAAAACCCTCCTGCACACATTGTACAAAGAACGACCCATCCAATGTACTCGAACTATATCTTTTCCAGTCAATATTAGGAAATATTAGAAGTCTCCCATAACAACTACCCTGTTACTTTCGCTCTTTTCCAGAATCATCTTCGCCATCCTTTCCTCTACATCTCTAGAACTATTAGGTGACCTATAGAAAACTCCCAGCAGTGTGACCTCTCCTTTCCTGTTTCAACCTCAGCCCATACTACCTCAGAAGAAGAGTCCCCATCTTGCATCCGTAATATTGTCCTTGACTAGCAGCGCCACACCTCCCCCTCTTTTGCCCCCTTCTCTGACCTTACTAAAGCACCTAAACCCCAGAACCTGCAACAACCATTCCTGTCCCTGCTCTATCCATGTCTCTGAAATGGCCACAACATCGAAGTCCCAGGTACCAACCCATGCTGCCAGTTCCCCTACCTTATTTCGTATACTCCTGGCATTGAAATAGACACACTTCAAACCACCGACCTGAACACTGCCGCCCTCCTGCAAAGTCAAATCTGTGCTCCTGACCTCTCTACTCTCAATCTCTCGCACCCCAAAACTACAATCCAGGTTCCCATGCCCCTGCTGAATTAGTTTAAACCCCCCCCAAAAGAGTACTAACCAAATCTCCCCCCCAGGATATGGTGCCCCCTTAGGTTCAGATGTAGACCATCCTGTCTATAGAGGTCCCACCTTCCCCAGAAGAGCCCCAGTTATCCAGAAATCTAAATCCCTCCCGCCTGCACCATCCCTGTAGCCACGTGTTTAATTGCTCTCTCTCCCTATTCCTCGTCTCACTATCACGTGGCACGGGCAACAACCCAGAGATAACAAATCTGTTTGTTCTCGCTCTGAGCTTCCATCCTAGCTCCTTAAAGGCCTGCCTGACATCCTTGTCCCCTTTCCTACCTATTTCGTTAGGTGCCAATGTGGACTACGACTTGGGGCTGCTCCCCCTCCCCCTTAAGGACCCGAAAAACACGATCCGAGACATCACTTACCCTTGCACCTGGGAGGCAACATACCAAACGTGAGTCTCTCTCGCTCCCACAAAATCTCCTATCTGTGCCCCTGACTATTGAGTCCCCAATTACTAATGTTCTACTCCTTTCCCCCCTTCCCTTCTGAGCAACAGGGACAGACTCCGGGCTAGAGTCCCGCACCCCATGGCTTACCCCTGGTAAGTCGTCCCCCCCACAAGTATCCAAAACGGTATACTTGTTACTCAGGGGAACGACCGTAGGGGGTCCCTGCACTGACTGCTTCCTCCCAGTCCCTCTTACAGTTACCCATCTATCTCCAGTCTTTGGTGTAACGACTTCCCTGAAGCTCCTATCTATGACCACCTCTGCCTCCCGAATGATCCGAAGTTCATCCAACTCCAGCTCCAGTACCATAACTTGGTCATGTAGGAGCTGGAGCTGGCTGCACTTCCTGCAGGTAAAATCAGCAGGGACACTAACGGCATCCCTCACCTTAAACATCCTGCAGGAGGAACATTGCTCTACCTTCCCTGCCATCCCACTTAATTTCAACCAAGTTCTGGTAAACAAATATAAAACAAATAAAAAATAATAATATAATATAGCACTTACCTGCTCACACCAATGGGTCTTATTATTAGGTTAGAGGAGGAGGGCGGGTGGGAGACACTACACGTGTAGTGTCTCGGGTATCCTCTCCACCAGAATTTATTGGCTAGGAGAAAATCCTTCCCAGAAGTCCGCAGGTCGTTCTTCCGGTTCCCGCCTTATATTATCTTTGCTCCCACTGGCACCCCGCCGCTCTCAATGTGTCCCCTCCCGCTCTTTCACTGACTCAATGCCGCTCTCCTCGCGCTCTTTTATCCTGTGTCCCTCTGAACTCCCGCTGCTTTATGGGCTCCCTTTGTCTCTGAACTCCCGCTGCTTTCTGGGCTCCCTCTGCCTCTGAACTCCCGCCGCTTTCTGGGCTCTCTGTCTCTGAACTCCCGCCGCCTTCTGGGCTCTCTGTCTCTGAACTCCCGCTGCTTTATGGGCTCCCTCTGTCTCTGAACTCCCGCCGCTTTCTGGGCTCTCTGTCTCTGAACTCCCGCTGCTTTCTGGGCTCTCTCTCTCTCTCTGAACTCCCGCCGCTTTCTGGGCTCCCTCTGTCTCTGAACTCCCGCCGCTTTCTGGGCTCCCTCTGTCTCTGAACTCCCGCCGCTTTCTGGGCTCTCTCTGTCTCTGAACTCCCGCTGCTTTCTGGGCTCCCTCTGTCTCTGAACTCCCGCCGCTTTCTGGGCTCCCTCTGTCTCTGAACTCCCGCCGCTTTCTGGCTCTCTGTCTCTGAACTCCCGCCGCTTTCTGGGCTCTCTCTGTCTCTGAACTCCCGCCGCTTTCTGGGCTCTCTGTCTCTGTTCTTGGCTAATAAAGCCTAATTTCACTCACTCCCATCGCCTCGCAGTGAATTAATGGTCCAACAATTTATTAACCAAAGACATCACGATGGAAGTCGCTCTAAAGCCTGATAAACTGTAACTCGGCGCACGAGCAGCAGAAGCTAAGGAAATCTTCTCCCACTGGTTCCGCTGCTTTGAGGCCTACCTCGACTCCTTCGCAGCGCCTCTCTCCAATATCCTCAAGCTGTGCATCCTCCACGGCCGGGTGAGCCCATCCGAATATCGGGTATGATTCAGGACGCGGCCACGTACGAAGAGGCGGTAGCGATTCTAAAGAGACAGTTCGTGAAGCCGTGGACGAAGTGTTGACGCGGCACCCTGCTCACTACCCGCCGTCAACGCACTGGGGAACGCTCGACGAATACCTAGAGAACCTGACGCTACTAGCCTGCAACTGCAAAGCCATGAGAGCCGAGGAGCATATGAAACTGATGATCCTGGACATTTACGGTGGCTGGGGTACGGTCTACTACATCCAGCGACTGCTGGAAAACGGGGCCCACAATCTACAGTACATGGTAAAACTAAACCACCTCGTTGGAGGTAGCCCACCAGAGCTTCAGTGCATTCCCGGCATACCCAGCGAACACCTCGTGGGCACAGGCCATCATCAGACCCGATACGTCTCAGACCTGTGCTGTGCAGCTGCCCGTGCAGCCCGGGGGGACCCGTCGTGCTACGTCTGTGGGCAGGGCCAAAACCCCAGGCCCCCATGCTGCCCAGCCCGCACCGCAAACAATGCAGCGACGGAGGTCAAAAAGGGACATTTTGCCAAGTCCTGTTCTAGGCCCGGTCCAAAGTCCCGGAAGTCGAAAGCTCACCAGGGCCCGAGCCACGGACTCACAGGCCCACGCCCCCCACAATGTGGCTGCGGTGCTGGCCGGTACCGCCCCCTTCAGATGCATCACCCGCCTCGTGCAGCTCGTGGGTGTGCCGCCCATTTATTTACTCAGCCCGACATGTGCGGACCCATGGGGGGTGGTCATATTGGCCGCCATCTTACAGCACCAACCGACACGTGGCGACCGATGGGGGCGGCCATCTTGGTCACCATCTTCGACCCCCAGCCAACACACGTGCGGGACCCCGTGAGGGCCGCCATGTTGTGACCTCGATACTTCAGACATGCAGACTACCCGCAACTTGGCGCAGTAACCCTCGACCAGTTGCGGCCAAAGCATTTGAGGAATTCCGATGATGGCCGTTCGGGTCATGGGCACGAGATACCCTGTCTTTTCGACTCTGGAAGCACAGAGAGCTTCGTCCACCCCGACACAGTAAGGAGCTGCTCCCTTCACATCTACCCCGCGTCTCAGACAATCTTCCTCGCCTCCGGATCCCATCGGTGCAGATCCGGGGTACTGGTCGCAAACCTCGCGATACACTGCACTGATTACACCCAATTTAACCGTATGGTCCTCCCTCGCCTCTGCGCACCCCTACTGCTTGGACTCGATTTCCAATGCAGTCACCCCAGCCTGACGGTTAAAGTTCGGCGGACCCCTACCCCACCTCACGGTGTGCAGCCTCCCCCTACTTCGCTCTTTGCGAACCTCATCTCCTGATGTAAGCCCATCGCCACCAGGAGCGGCGGTACAGTTCCCAGGGTCCTTTTCGGCTGGGGTGACTGCATTGAAGCATCGCCTCGCGCAGGACTACGAGCTACAACCCGCAGGGAAACGGACAAGTGGAGAGGGAGAACGCAACATTCTTGCCCAGATTCCCCGCTGGCAGGAGGTCCTCCCTGACACGCTCCACTCCATCAGATCGCTCGTCTGCACTGCCACGAATGAGATCCCTCATGACCGTTTGTTTGTCTTCCCTAGGAAGTCCATCTCCGGGTTCTCGCTCCCATCCTGGCAGACGACTCCGGGACCTGTCCTTCTCCGGAAGCATACGAGGAGCCATAAGACCAACACCCTGGTCGAGAGGGCCCATGTGCTGCATGCCAACCCCTAATATGCCTACGCCGCACACCAAGACGGATGGCAAGACACGGTCTCCCTCCAGGACCTGGCACCCACTGGTTCCCAGGCCAACGCGGCCCCCCCCACCATCACCTATCGCCACCCCCCGAATCTCTTACGCCCCCCGGGGCTCCTGTACTGTCCCGTGCCTACACTGCCGCCATTCACCACCCCCCTGCCTACCCTCACCCCTCAACCGTCGCCGACACACCGGACCAAAGCTCCAGTCAGCACGCTCCCAGAGTCAACAACTGCAACGCCCGTACCCATCGCACCGCCAGAGCTGAGGAGGTCCAGAAAAACAGTCCGGCCTCCAGACAGACTGAACATATGAGGAGCCCACTTCACCCCCGCTGGACTTCATTTTTTAACAGGGGGTGAATGTGGTGATGTAGTCACCATTGTATAAGCTGCCTGTGTAGCACTGTGGCCCAATAGTAATGTGATCTCCTTACAGGCATTGTACTGGAACCTTGTGGGCTCCACCTACGGCTCCACCCCCCTCCTCGGACGGTATATGGAGGCCGCCTGAGGACTGCGCCCATTTGTACAGCAGACACAGGCAGACTTGTTTTTGGTTATTAAAGCCTGTGTTCACTCACTCTCATCGTCTCACAGTGAATTAATGGTACAACAGTGGTGTAAGACAAGATGAGGAAAAATCTGTGTTTGATCTTTGACTTAAATTAGATTGATGCACCATCAATTGGACTCGAGTCGTAGTGAAGTTCCAAACAACAGACTTTAATACGCTAGATGTGAGCCGGCAGTGGTCATACAGAGAAAGGCTGACTGCCAGCCGTACGAGTTCTTATACCCCACCTTGTAGGCGGAGGTACCAACCTCATCAGCCATCGGCGGGGATCACATGACCAACCACACCAATTGGCAAAGAGGCACATGACTTGCCTGGGCCAATGGATAGCGAGGCTACTGTACCAATGGCAGCTTGGTTCTCCGGTAATACAATCTCTCTAGCCATACTACCCACATAGATCACGACGGTTCTTCTTCCATAAATGTTACCATCTGTAGTTTTATCAGGTAAGATCTGGGAGAGATTGACCTAATAATATGAGCAATGTCAGACCAACCTCTGCAGGAAGTCTGAATCGAACAGTATCATTTTCTGTTAGAATTGACAAATCTTTCGCATGTAGATCAAATACTGTTTTGTTTCAGTCTTTGTTGCTGAAGTTTCTCACAGCAAGATGTTGTTCAGGATCAGGAATATGTAGCTGAGGTAGAGTTGTTCTTATGTTCCTGTTAATAACATCTGAGCTGGAGATAATCCTGACGATAAAGGTGATGATCTATAAGTAAGTAGTGCTGAATAGAAATCAGATGTGAATCTTTTGATCTGCTCAGTAAACTGTTCAGTAATGTGGACTCCTTTCCCATCCTTCCCATTGGACTGCGGGAAATAAGGGCTTGAGGTGATGTGGTCAAAATTGTAAATTGTTGAAAATTCTTTCCACTTGAAAACATGGGCCATTGTCAGACGTGATGGTATGAGGAATACATGCCTGGCAAATATTTCTCTGCATCCTTTGATTACAGTATTGGATGGAAGATCATTCAACTTCATGACTTCTGGAAAATTTGAATAACAGTCAATGATTGAAATATAATCCTTGCCAAATGAATGAAAAAAATGAAAATCGCTTATTGTCACAAGTATGCTTCAAAAGAAGTTACTGTGAAAAGCCCCTAGTCGCCACATTCCGGCGCCTGTTCGGGAAGCCCAGTGTGCTAAACCAGCCCCAGAAGATTGATACCCACTTTCACCCATGGTGACGTAATGATGTCATTCTGTTGCAATGATTCCTTGCATTGTTGACTCTGATGTGTTTGACACGTTGAACATGATATCATTTCTGAGATATCTTTATTTATACCTGGCCAATATATCGATTGTCTGGTTCGGCGTTTACATTTCTCTATGTCTAGATGACCTTTGTGAAGTCTAGTAAGCATTTCTGACTTCATGCTGTCTGGAATGACGATGTGATTGTGTCTCAGCAAATTACCATCCAAGATAGTCAGTTCACACTGTATGCTCTGGTATTGTGGACATTAGGCCATCCATTTTGTAAACGCTGTATAACATTGGTCAAAGCGGCATCTTTCTGTGTCTCTGTACAAATTTGTTGAAGCTTTGAATCAGAGACTGGAAGTAACTCTCTAAAACGTTGCAGATGAGAATCAATGTCATTGATTGATTCCTCTTGAAGAATATCAGTGTTGATAGATCTGGACAGAGTGTCAGTAATGGCTAAATCTTTACCTGAAGTAGATATCAGATTAAAATCATGTCTGCGCAAATTTCATTATAAGTCTTTGTAGTCTTGGTTTCATATCATTTAAATTCTTTTCAATGATCTGGACAAGTGGACGATGGTCTGTTTCTACAGTAAACCTGGGTAAGCCATAAACATAATCGTGGAACTTTGTAATTCCAATCACAAGTCCAAGACACTCCTTTTCAATCTGGGCGTACCTACACTCAGTCGCAGTCATGGATCTGGCTGCGTAGGTGATGGGAACCAATTACTGAAATGGTCTTGTTGAAGTAGAACTGTACCTATGCCATTCTGACGAGCATCAGTTGAAATGTTGTTGTGCCTGGTTGGGTCAAAGAAGGACAAGTTTGGAGCTTGGATCAACTATTGTTTCAGATCTGTCCATTCTTCAGTATGACTCTGAGTCCAGTTGAACTCAGTATTGATTCTGATCACTGATGGAATGCAGTTGTTCTGCTGGAAAGATTCTTGATGAACTCCCCTTGAAAGTTGACAAATCCTAGAAAGTGTAAGACTGCTTTCTTGTCTTGCGGTATCTGCATGATTTGACGGCTTGTACTTTGTCTACGTCCAGTTTGATACCATTGGCTGTAATGTCACCTAAGAATTTCAAAGAAGAGGCGGCAAAACATACATTTAGTTTTGTTCAGCTTTAAACCGTAGCTGTGTATTTTTAGAACACTTCTCTAAAACGACTCATGTGTTCTTCTGGAGTCGTAGACCAGATGATTATGTCATCTGCATAAACATGAACACCTTCAATGTTCTCTGTTATTGTTCCGTTCTACGATTAAATATTTCTGATCCAGAAATAATTCCAAAGGGCATTCTGTTGAAACAACACCTCCCGAAAGGTGTGTTGAAGATACAGAGGAGCTTGCTGGAGTCATCAAGCTGCATCTGCCAAAACCCTTGTGAGGAATTGAGAATTCTGGCATTGGCCATTTCTTTTTTTTAAATAAACAATTTTATTGAGGTAGTTTTGGCTTTGTAAACAGTTACAGACATCAACAGAAAGAAAGCAAAAAAAGGCAAAAATGTGCAAACATCCATGTACTTTCAATACTTCAATCGTAACATACTGCACCAGCCCTCTCCTCTCCCACCGGTACTACCCACCATATTTTCCCTCCTACTCTACTCTACCCCCCCCCCCCCCCCCCCCCCTCCCCCCACCCCCTGCTGACGCTCACTCTCCCGCAAAGAAGTCAATAAATGGTTGCCACCTCTGGGCGAACCCCTGTACAGATCCCCTCAAGGCAAACTTAATTTTTTCCATACCCAGGAAACTCAACATGTCCGCAAGCCACAACTCAGTCTTCGGGGGCTTTGAGTCCCTCCACGCCAATAGTATTCGTCGCCGGGCTATCAGGGAAGCAAAGGCCAAAACATCGGCCTTTTTCTCCCCCTGAACTCCCGGGTCTTCCGAAACCCCAAAAATTGCCACCCCTGGACTCATCACCGCCCTTGTTTTTAGCACCCGGGACATGATCCCCGCAAATCCCTCCCAGTACCCCTCAGCTTAGGGCATGCCCAAAACATGTGAACGTGGTTCGCTGGTCCTCCCGCGCACCTAGCGCATTTGTCCTCTATCCCAAAGAATTTGCTCATCCGAGCCACCGTCATATGGGCCCAGTGAACGACCTTAAATTGAATCAGCCCGAGCCTAGCACATGTCGCGGTTGAATTTACACTACTCAGGGCCTCTGCCCACAGCCCGTCCTCCATTTCCCCGCCTAGCTCCTCCTCCCATTTAAGTTTCAGTTCCTCTGTCTGGGACCCTTCCTCCCTCATGAGCATCTTATAAATACCTGAGACTCTACCCCCCTCTTCTTCCCCCCTAGAGACTATTCTGTCTAGGATCCCATTTTGCGGGAGGCGTGGGAAAAATGGGCCCTGTCTACGAACAAAGTCCCGCAACTGTAGGTACCTAAAATAATTTCCCCTTACCACCCCAAATTTCTCCTCCAAGCTCCTCAAACTCACAAAGCTCCCTTCCAGGAACATATCACCCACCCTTCCTACCCCCGCCTGCCGCCATACTCGGAACCCCCCATCCATACTCCCGGGGGCAAACCGATGGTTGTCGCAGATTGGCGCCCAGACAGATGCCCCCATCTCCCCTACATACCTCCTCCACTGGCCCCATATCCGCAGGGTCGCCACCACTACCGGGCTGGTGGTGTACTTGGCCGGCGGCAGCGGTAGAGGAGCCGTGACCAGGGCTTCCAAGCTGGAGCCCCTGCACGAAGCCACCTCCACCCACTCCCAAATAGACCCCGTACCCACCATCCACTTCCTTATCATAGCGATGTTGGCCGCCCAGTAATAATTAATCAGACTCGGCAAAGCCAGCCCTCACTCGCTGCGGTTCCTCTCCAACATTGCCTTCTTCACCCGCGGGGATTTTCCCGCCCAGACAAAGCTCATGATCATCCTGTTAACTCTTTTGAAGAAGGACTGTGGGATAAAGATCGGGAGGCACTGAAAAATAAACAGAAATCTAGGGAGGATTGCCATCTTTACAGTCTGTACCCTCCCTGCCAGCGACAGCGGGAATGTATCCCATCTCCGAAACTCTCCCTTCATTTGCTCCACCACCCTGGCCAAATTTAACTTATGCAGCCTGCCCTAGTCTCGTGCCACCTGGATTCCCAAATACCGGAAATTTTCCTCAACCAGCCTAAACGGTAGCCCTCTCAATCTGTTCTCCTGGCCCCTTGCCTGGACCACAAACATTTCACTCTTGACCGTATTTAATTTGTATCCTGAGAACTGGCCGAACTTCCTCAGCATTCCCAGTATACGTCCCATCCCGGTCACTGGGTCCGACACGTACAGGAGCAGGTCGTCTGTGTAAAGAGAGACCCTATGTTCTACCCCGCCCCTCACCATCCCCTTCCATCCCTCTGCGGCTCTCAGCGCAATTGCCAGCGTCTCTATGGCCAGCGCAAACAGCAGCAGGGAGAGCGAGCAACCCTGTCTGGTCCCTTGGTACAACCTAAAGTACTCCGACACTTCTCTGTTGGTCCTGACGCTGGCCCTCGGGGCCTGATATAATAATTTGATCCAATCCACCAATCCCTCCCTGCACCCAAACCGTCCGAGCACCTCCCATAGATATTCCCACTCCACCCGGTCAAAGGCCTTCTCGGCATCCATTGCCACCACTACCTCCACCTCCCTACCCGCCGGGGGCATCATTATCACATTAAGTAATCTTCTCAGGTTGGCCGCCAGCTGCATACCTTTCACGAACCCCGTTTGATCCACCCCAATCACCTCCGGTACACAGTCCTCCATTCTACCCGCCAGTACCTTTGCCAGGAGCTTGGCATCAACATTAATCAGGGAGATTGGCCTGTAGGACCCGCACGCCTCCGGGTCTTTACCCCGCTTCAATATCAGAGATATGGTGGCTTGTGACATTGTCGGCGGCAGGGTCCCTCTGTCCCTTGCCTCATTGAAAACCCTCACCAAGACCGGGCCCACCGGCTCAGAGAACTTCCTATAAAACTCTACTGGGTATCCATCCGGCCCCGGGGCTTTCCCCGACTGCATGGCCTTTAGGCCCCCCAATACCTCCTCCACTCTAATCGGGGCCCCCAGCTCATCCACTCGCCCCCCCCCCCCCCCCCCCCCCCCCCCCCCCCCACCTACTGTTGGGAAGGTTAACCCGTCCAGAAACCTTTTCATCTCCTCCGGTTCTTCCGGCGGCTCCGAAGTATACAGCTTGCGATAGAAGTCTCGGAATACCTTATTCAATCCTGCCGGGTCCTCCACTTTGCGCCCCTCCCCATCCCTCACTCTACCTATTTCCCTGGCCGCCTCCCTCCTCCTGAGTTGCTGCGCTAACAGTCTGCTAGCCTTTTCCCCATGCTCGTACACCACTCCCCTCGCTTTCCTAAGCTGTTCCACGGCCCTACTCGTGGATAGTGCCCCCAGTTCCGCCTGTAGTCTCTGCCTCTCCCTGAGTAAAACCTCCCCCGGGGACACCGCATGCTCTTCATCTATCCGACCCATTTCCCTGACCAATCTATCCATCTCTGCCCTGTCTGCCTTGGCTCTGTGGGCCCCAATTGAAATTAGCTCCCCCCCGCACTACTGCCTTTAGCGCCTCCCACAGGGTCGCCGCTGAGACCTCCCCCGTGTCACTCACCTGCAAGTAATTTTGCATACACCTCCGAAGCCTCTCACAGATCCCCTCCTCCGACAGCAGTCCCACGTCTAGCTTCCATTGCGGGCGTTGGTAGCTCACCCCCCCGATCTGCAGGTCTACCCAGTGCGGGGCATGGTCTGAGATAGTAATTGCCGAGTATTCCGTGTTCTTTACCTCCCCTATACAATCCCTGCTTAGTATTAAGAAATCTATCCTAGAATATACTTTATGGACGTGCGAGTAAAACGAGTAGCCCCTTCCTGTCGGCTGTCTATCTCTCCAGGGGTCCACTGCCCCCATTTGCTCCATAAACCCTTTCAGCTCCCTTGCCATTGCTGGGAGTCTACCCGTTCTGGGACACGACCGATCCAAAGTCGGGTCAAGGACCATGTTAAAGTCCCCTCCCATTATTAGCCTGCGAGAATCCAGGTCCGGGATCTTCCCCAGCACTCTTTTAATGAAGTCCACGTCATTCCAGTTCGGGGCATATATATTCACCAGCACCACTCTTCTCCCCTCCAATCTGCCCTGTACCATCAGGTATCTGCCCCCCCTGTCTGCGGATATGCCCTCCGCCTCAAATTGCACGCGCTGGTTGATCATGATTGCCACCCCCCTGGACTTCGAGTCCAAGTCCGAGTGGAAGACCTGGCTAATCCAGCCCTTCCTTAGCCTGGTCTGGTCTGACACTTTCAGATGTGTCTCCTGCAACATAATTACGTCCGCCCTCAGGGCCCGCAAGTGCGCGAACACCCGTGCCCTCTTAACCGGCCCATTCAGTCCCTTGACGTTCCAGGTGATCAGCCTGGTCGTGGGGCACAACCCCCCCACCACGCCGTTCAGTCATAGCCTTTCTCGGGCCGGCCCCCGGCCCGTGCGTCCCGCCATTCCTGGCCCGCCCTTTGGTTGCCTCCACCCTCGACCACCTTTCCAGTGCCTATTTCAAGTTCCTCCCACGTCAGCAGAACAACCCCCCCCCCCAACCACATCCCCCGATACCCCCACCCCTGCCATCCACTGGCTGTGATCTCCCCCCCACCTGACTCCCTTGACTAGCCAAACTGCTAGCCCAGTGACTCAACACTCCGGCGACTTCCTGTCTCATTCTCATTGTTTCCCCATCCTCCTCCCCATCTCCAACCCACTGGAGCAAGCCGGCTCCAGTGTCCTCCGCGAGCTGCACAAAAAGTACACATCCGCCCAAAAAGGAAAAAACAGAAAAAAGAGGAAAAAACAAACAAAAAAAAACCCCATGAGAAAAAGGAGGAAAAAAAAAAGTAAACCCCCCAAACCAATGTCCATGAACAAAGGAAAGAGTCCCAAATGTTCCGCTTGGCACCTTTGGCCCAGCAAACCGTTGAACAGCAGTCCAGGCCCATTCGGCGTACCTTCCCACGGTAATCCTCGGGCCCTAATTCGCGTCCGTGGGGCCCCTTTTCGGGACCAGCCCCTGATCCCTCGCAAAATCCATCGATTCTTCAGGCTCGGAGAAGTAGTGGTGTTGACCCTGGTGCGTGACCCATAGGTGAGCCGGGAACAGCAGACCAAACTTCACGTGCTTCTTGAACAGCACCTCCTTGACATTCTTAAAGGCTGCTCGCCGCCGAGCCACCTCCTAGCTTAGGTCCTGGTAAATGCGGAGAACACTGTTGTTCCACGTGCTGCTCCTGCCGCTCTTTGCCCACCGCAGCACCCGCTCCTTGTCCACGAACCTGTGGAACCTAATCACCATCGGGCGGGGGGGTCCGCCCGGCCGCCCCTGCCTCGCCTGCACTGTGTATGCCTCCTCCAGCTCCAGCGGTCGCGGAAAGGCTTCAGCCCCCATCAGCTGCTTCAACAGGTCTGCTACAAATGCTGCGGCATCAGCTCCCTCAGCCCCCTCCGGGAGGCAGACCATCCTCAGGTTGTTCCTGCGGACTCTATTCTCCAGCTCCTCCACTCTGTCCAGCAGTCTTCTCTGCCGTTCTTTCAGCCCGTCAACTTCTAGCGCCTCAACCGTCTGCGTATCCGCCTGCTCCTCCACCGCCTCTCCCAGCTCCTTAACTTTAACATCTTGCGCATCCAGCCTCTGGTTCAGCTGATCCACCGCTTTCTGGATTGGGTCCAAGCTGTCCCGCTTCAGCGCTTCAAAACTGGACTTCATTACCTGGAGCATGTTATCCAGCGCTTGCTGGATTGCTGAGTCCGGGGTCCGTGTGTCCGCCATCTTCGGTCCCAGGTAATTTTCTTCAGGTCCTTGTCTCTGTCCCTTTTTCTCCTTTTTCTTCTGCCTTCTGGACTCCTGCTGTTCCATGTGCTGCAGCCCGCTCCTCAGCACTTTCGCTGCCGCCTTCCTTCTCCCTGCTCCTTAACTTTTACCTCTTGAGCATCTGAAATGGGTCCAAGTTGTCCTGCTTCAGCGACTCCAAAACTGTTTTTCTTCTCCTGGAGCAAGAAAGGTCCGTGTGCCCGCCATCTTAGGTTTCAGGTCAGTTTCCTCTGCTCCTTGCCTCTGTCTCTTTTTCTCTCTCCTCCTCTACTTCCTGGACTCCCACGGTTCCGTCGACTGCAGCCCGCTCTCCAGCCTTTTCGTGGCCGCCTTTTTGCCGCTCCTTGGTCACGCTATCGCGGGGAATCAGCCCTCAAGCCCCGCCGGAGTGAGAGCCCGCCGAATATGCGGCTCACTCAAGCATCGCCGCCACCGGAAGTCGGCATTGGCCATTTCTGATGTGATTTCCTCTCTCTTTAGTATTGGGTAGAGTTCTCTTCTAATATTACGATTGAGAACTTTCGGATCCATACAGATTCTAATGTCACCCGTGGTTTTTTTTTTGCACAGACTAGGGAGATGACCCAGTCAGTCGGTTGATTCCTTGCAATTGCAATCTTATTAGTTCAGCCTTCAATCTTTCTCTGAGATGGAGCTGGTACACGTCTTGGTGGTACACAGCCTTGGCATCTTTTTTCAAAAGAATGTGAGGAAATTGGATTGCCATTATAATCTTTTAAAGAACATTCTGGAGGAATTATGTCATGGTGACTTTTAATCATAGACCTGTGCCTAATTTGAATGGGATTGGAATATTATTGATACGGACAGTAGTCATCCATTCATTGCTGGCGACGTTGACTTGTTGATCTTTTGTTGCTTGAAGATACTTTTTATTTTTGTGAAGAGCTTTTTTTGTTGCTTGAAGATCATTCTTGCTTGCTTGCAGACTAGTTTTCGTGGATACTTCAACCACTCCAAGAAAGGAGGTATTTTCTAACAAGAAAATGTCATCATCTTGGGTGAAATCTTGTTGAGTGTTGATTTATTCATCTTTGTCAACAGCTCTCACATTGTAGTTCTTTTTATGTGCAGGAGGAGGATAACTTGTGGATGATTGACACTGAGAAGCGTAATGATTAATTTTTGAACATCTCAGGCAGCGTTTTCCAAAAGCAGGGCAGGCTTTCCTTTAAGTGGGCGTTGCCACACCTATGACACGTCATCATGTTGTCGCCATGACGTATTAGGGGCATCTTGCATTTCTGTGCGAAGTGGGCATGTGCCGAGTTGGGAAATGCGTGCGCTGGGTAGTTGCTGTTCCGAACAGTCTTCTGTGCTGCCTGTGCCACCATTTTTATTTTCTCTGCCTCGTGGTAGACTTTTGCACCTTTTTCCTTGGGATAAAATTCAAAATACTGACTTTTGGTCTCTTCACTGGAGATGCATTTCTCTATCACGATTTTCAATGTTAAGTCATTTTGCTGAATTAAAGCTTCTCGTACAGTATCATGTTATTCCATAAATAATTTGATCTCTTACAAGAGAATCATGTAGATCAGCATAGTTACAGGTTTGAGCTTAGAGTTTGAGATCTGTAATGAAGTTATTCACCATTTCACCAACTTTTTGGACTTGCTTATGAAACCTGAATCTCTCTAAAATGTTATTAGTTTTCATTTTGCACTGATCATCGAATTTGGCGATAATTTGTTCAAACTTTGACTTATCTTCACCAGCAGCAAAATTAAACCAATTGTAGATTTCAATTGCTTGCTGTCCTGCTAGAGACAGAGCAAAGCGATTCGTCTTGCTGCAGACACAGCGTTTAAATCACTAGCTTCCAGGTAGAGGTAGAATTGTTGTTTAAACAACTTCCAATTTAAATTAACATTACCAATGGTCTTTAGATATCTGGGATCTTGCACTTGGTCCATCAAAACTCTGTTTTTGTCGAGAATTCCAAAGTTGCGATGACTTCTCCAGTCGAATAGTTCATTCCGATTTTCCTTCTTTTCTGTTCAAATTTTCTTTACTACTCTTTCATAAAAGCCTAATTTTATCCTGGTACCATGTTATATTACTTTGTGTAATTTATATATTATTCTTTTAAACCAGCCGAGTTGTTGAATTAAGCAGTCATCTTCTTGTAAAAATAAATTAATTTATTGAGTAATATAATTAAATATTGTGAGCTCTTTTTACTTAATATTCAACTAGTAAAACAAAGAAACAATTGTAGAGATAACTAATTAAATTATACAATACAACACTTTGATAACTAACAACTTCTCTCTCCCGCTTTCCTATGTCTGTTCTCTCTGCACTGCTGATACACACTCCCTCAGAAAGAGCGGGAAAGCTACTTATATAGGACCTGATAGTGAGACATCTAGTGTTCAATTGCCTGTACTAGCTTTACATATATTGATCATGTATATTGATATACAGAGATCACTACAAAGTCCGAGGGTGGTTGTTGAAAATTCTTCTTCCCAAAGTATACCACCACTATTTCACAAAATGTACCAAAACCAGCAGACGTCGGAAATGCATTGTTCTGCAGTGAACAGCAATGCCATCTTGGAAGCCTGTAAGCTCTTATAGCTGTATCCACACTTTAAAAAATTTCAACATGGATCACAATTCCTCACTTCCAACTCCACTGGGACTAACTGAAAGCCAAACCAGTTGTAACATTGGAATCTTGGAGTAAAAGATTTTTTGTTTTTAATTTAGCGTGCCGAAAAGCCATCCATGATGCCAAGAGAGAATTTCAGACCAAGCTAGAGTCATGGACTAGCGTTACAGACTCTCGGCGGTTGTGGCAAGGCCTAAACAACAGAACGGGCTACAAAGCAAAGCCGAGCAGTATCTCCAGCAGCAGCGCACCCCTCCCCAATGAACATCAATGCATTCTATGCTCAGTTCGAGCAGGAATCCAACGATCTGCTGTTGAGAGCCCCAGCAGCCCATAACACACCCATACTCACCATCACAGCTTCCGAAGTCAGGGACAGGTTAAAGATGTCCATGAACACATCTGCTAGCTGATCCACACAAGCTCTGAGTGCACGACCAGGGATCCCATCTGCATCTGTCGCCTTCCAAGGGTTCACTTTCAGGAAGGCCGATCTGACTTCGGAAGCTGTGACGGTGGATATGAGTGTGTTATGGCCTGCTGAGGCATTCAACAGTAGATCGTTGGTTTCACGGTGGCACAGTGGTTAGCACTGCTGTCTCATGGTGCCGGGGCCCAGGTTTGATCCGTGTTTGCATGGGTTTCGCCCCCACAACCCAAAAATGGACAAAATTAATTGGATTGGATTTGTTTATTGTCACATATATCGAGATACAGTGAAAAGTATTTTTCTGCAAGCAGCTCAAAAAGATTATGAAGTACATGAAAAGGAAATATTATGTATTTCTTTTCATTGTACATCGATAAACAAATCCATTCCAATCCAATTCATATTTTCCAATTAAGGGACAATTTAGTATTTAGCACCTACCCTGCACATATTTGGATTGTGGGGGCGAAACGCACGGAAACACGGGGAGAATGTGCAAAATCCACACACACAGCGACCCAGAGCTGGGATCGAACCTGGGACTAACCAATGCTAACCACTGCGCCGCCGTGCTGCCCTGATTTTTTAAAAATCAGAAGCAAGTAAACACACTTTTTATGTAAGGCTAATTGCGGACATCATCATTGTATCACAGGATACTGATGAGTCATCTGCCAAATTTGAGGAGGATTTAAAATCCTTTGACGATCAACAAAATATTAGAAAGAGCTTATAAAAGCTAAGGAGGCCCGAGAAGGTAAACTAAAAAGAGGTTTAATTCGACAACAAAAGTACAAAGAACGAAGAAAAGTACGGGAACAGGACCTTCGGCCCTCCAAGCCTGTGCCCCTACTCTGCCCGTATCCCTCTATTTCCTCCCTAAAGGCCGCAGCACAGCCCCAACTGATGGGCCTCTACCCACTAGCGGGGGGAGCTCATACTCCACAAACCCCACTGGGAGATCAAAGGGGCTGGTTTAGCACCGGACTAAATCACTGTCTTTGAAAGCAGACCAAGGCAGGCCAGCAGCACAGTTCAATTCCTGTAACAGCTTCCCCGAGGGGGGGCGCGGAAAAGGGGGGGAGGGGGACATGCCTCGTGTTGGGAAGTGCCTTTTTCGTGCAGAACATCGAGGGAGTTCTGCTGAAAATCTGTATTCGACAGAATATCCTCTGAAAGTACTGAGGATTCTGCGTCCATATCAGATGCTGAGCCATCTGCATCCTGCTGGCCTGGGCACAGGTCTGTGGTGGGAAGTGCACCTTGGTTCGAGGATGGCAGACGGAGGGGAAGTGACCAATTCATCCAGCATGGTTTGCTCTGGCCTTTGAGATGGTCTACATGCTTTCGCAATGTTGATTTCCAGCACTGACTGAATAAGAGACTAGTCCTGTTCTCTTCACTATGGTCGCTGGGATCTGCTGCGCAACGTGCCCAGAATTCCGAACGTGGGCCATGTCCCCAGGTTTAAACCATCTGCCACACAGTCGATGATCATTGTACTTCTTCTGAAGGCCCTGCTTCTTTTCTACCTTCCTGCCAAGGTTTGGGAATGTCAATTTTAGGTGGGTCCAGAGGTGTCGACCCATCACTAACTCTGCTAGCACTACCCCAGTTGTAGAATGTGGCGTGGCCCGGTAAGTAAACAGGAATTGTGCCAGCTTTGTATCAATGGACACTGCAGTCTGTTTTTCCATGCCCCGTTTAAATGGCTGAACTGCCCATTCCCCAAACTGTTCGAACATGGGTGATATCGGGCTGTTCTGAGGTGTTTTATCCCACCAGTGCACATAAATCCTTGAAATTCCTCACTGGTAAAGGGGGCATCATTAAACTCATCTAAATATGCATGGTCGGTTTGAGGCTGTAGTCTCCCAGTTCCTCGGAGTCAATTATTCTGTTATAATTACTGCATATTTCAACTTTGTTTCTGTTTCAGTAAACAATTATTGTGTTCAACTTGGACATCTGATGGATATAACTTATTGGGCAGTCAAAGGTCCAAAGAGTCTGCAAATTTTAGACAAATTATTGGTTAATTCAATTGTGTTCAAGCTCCAGTGTCTGTGGGGCTGGAATTGATCTTGCCCTCGCCCAGGGTGTTGTATCACTCTACCATTAAATCTTTCATAATGGACTCTAGAATTTTCCCCACTACCGACTCCAGGTTGACTGGTCGATGATTTAATGTTTTCTCTTCACTTCCCTTTTTAAATAGTGGGGTTATATTAGCTACCCTCCAATCTACCTCCAAGATACCAACTTTTACAGATGCACCATAGAAAGCATTCTATCTGGCTGCATCACAGCCTGGTATGGCAACTGTTCGACCCAAGACCACAAGAAACTTCAGTGAGTCCATCACACGAACCTGCCTCCCATTCATTGACTCTGTCTACACCTCCCGCTGCCGAGGGAAAGCGGGCAGCATAATCAAAGACCCCTCCCACCCGGCTTAATCACTCTTCCAACTTCTTCCATCGGGCAGGAGATACAGAAGTCTGAGAACATGCATGAACAGACTCAAAACAGCTTCTTCCCCGCTGTTACCAGACTCCTAAATGACCCTCTCATGGACTGACCTCATTAACACTACACCCCTGTATGCTTCACCCGATGCCGGCGTTATGTATTTACATTGTGTATCTTGTGTTGTCCTTTTATGTATTTTCTTTTATTTTCATGTATTTAATGATCTGTTGAGTTGCTCGCAGAAAAATACTTTTCACTGTACCTCGGTTCACGTGACAATAAACAAAATCAAATCCAAATCCAATTTGTAGGAACTGTTCCAGAGTCTATAGAATCATGGAAGATGACCATCAATGCATCCACTATTTCTAGAGCCACTTTGCTATGTACTCTGGGATGTAGATTATCAGGCCCTAGAGATTTATCAGCTTTCAGTCCCATCAATTTCTCCAACTGACACCATTTTCCTACTAATACTGATGACCTTCACTAAACCCTGTGTTCCACACCATTTCTGGTATGTTATTTGTGTATTCCTTTCTGAAGACAGACCCAATGTATGAGGGCAACATGGTGGCATAGTGGTTACCCTGTGGCCTCACAGAATCAGGGGCCGGGTTCGCTTCTGACCTTGAGTGACTGTCAGCGTGGAGTTTGCACATTCTCCCCGAGTCTGCATGGGTTTCCTCCAGGTTCCTCCCACACTCCAAAGATGTGCAGGTGGATTGGCCATGCTCAATTGCCCCTTAGTGTCCAAAGATTAGGTGGGGTTATGGCAGGAGAGTGGGATCTTTCCGCGGTTCGGTGCAAACCCAAAGGGCCAAATGGCCTCCTTCTGCTCTGCAGGGATTCTATGATTTAATTGATCAGCTATTTCTTTGTTCCCCATTATAAGTTCCCCAGTTTCTGACTGCAAGGAACCTACATTTTGTCTTCACCAATCTTTTCCTCTTCTCATACCTATAGAAACAATTAACGTCAGTTTTTATGTTCCTCGCAATCGTACCCGCGCATTCTACTTTCCCCTTCTTCATCAATCCTTTTGTCCTCCTTTGCTGAACTCTAAACTTCTCCCAATCCTCAGGTCTGTTGTTTTTCCTGGCCAATTTGTATACCTATTCTTTAGACCTAATACCGTCTCTAATCTCCTCTGTAAGCAATGGTTTGGCCAACTTTTCCCATTTTACTTTTGCACCAGACAGGAATAAACAAAATTGTTGCAGTTAACCTATGCACTCTTTGAATGTTTGCATCAAGCACCAATATGGCATTTGGCTATATTGTGGATCAGTAAAGAGATCAAAGACAAATTGCAATACAATGGGACACTCTCACCAATCCCCAAATAATGCATACCAAACAATTTGCCTTCTCTGGTTATTCAGAATGACATTTCACACCTGGGTGATGGAAACTTTTTCTTGGCTGCGAGGCAGTTTATAAAAATCATAACAAAGGCATCCAAAACCAATTAAGCAGCATCAGGCTGTGAAGAAAACAGACCTCCTCCCTGAGTTGTGGGACAGAAAATTAGATTGTTCTTTCAAGTTGAGTTAGATGACCCACCGTGGTAGCTGAAATGCACGCATACTTCATTTTGTACCTTCCTGTTTGAAGTAATCAACACTCATCAATCTCACTATTGTGTGTATTACCCATTGTGCAACGAAGCAGTTTACAATCTGAAACAAACTTTACCTAACCTTATCTCAACAAGGACTGAATTTCCATGTTGGAGATAGAAATCAGCACTGCTGCCGGGTCTTGAGCACAGGCTCCGGGAGAAGCAGATTAAACTCATGATTTTTGCAGGTGAAACCCCTTCACTGATTTGGATTCCGCTTTGCTGGCCAATTAGCAGGTGCAGAAGTGGGAATACAGGTGGGCCTGATGCAGTATAGGCCTGAGTTAAACTCCCCATTGCAGCCATTACAGTGGCTACCATGTGAGTGTTGAAGGAGCAAGTATAAAATTGCCGTTGAGATTTGGCCTGGACTGCGGTGCCCCATGATTTGTTGGAAAGCCAAAGGTCTGCCACCTGGGGCAGGTCAGCCCTACAGTTCTTAAACAACTGCATTGAAATAATGCCGAAGGCCGTGAGGGAGAGAAGGGTAGCTGGAGGAGGCCACCCATATGACACTTTACAGAACTGAGGAGAGGTTGAAATGCGATGGATTTTATGCCGTTGGAAAATGTGGAAAGGATATCTGCTGGAAAAACAGGGAAGGTCAGGGATTGGTTTGCGAGCTGGAGAGATAATCTATAAGTATATTAAGTGGAAAAGGATAACCAGGGAAGGAGTAGGGCCCATTAGGAGTAAGGGAACAATCTTTTCGTGGAGCCGGAGGACATTGGTAGGGTGTTCAACTAGCATTTCACATTTGTCTTCACTCGGGAGAAAGAAATTGGGGGACAGAATTCGGGAGAGGGACTGTGAAGAACTTGAACAGTTTGACATAGGGTGTGAGGAGGTTTTGGATGTATTGGTGGGCTTCCAAGAGGACAGATCCTCTATCCCAATTTGCTGTGGGAGGCAAGCGAGGAAATTACAGAGTCTCTGACCCAAATTTTTAATTCTTCTCTGGCCACAGGGGAGTTGCCAAAGGATTGGAGGACAGCTAATGTGGTTGCACTTTACAACAAAGGTGGTAGAGGTAAACCAGGGAATTACAGACCAGTGAGTCTCACATTGGTAGGAGGGAAACTATTGGAGAAAATCCTGAAAGAGAGACTCTATCTCCATTTGGAGAGACAGGTTTGATCAGGGATAGTCAGGATGGCTTTGTCAGAGGGAGGTCATGCATAACAAATTTGATTGAATTTTCTGAGGAGGTGATCGTGCGTGTAGATGAGGGCAGTGCAGTTGATGTAGTTTATATGGATTTCAGCAAAGCCTTTGACAAGCTTCTGCATGGGAGACTTTAAAGAAGGCAAATGCACATGGGATCCAGGGTAACTTGGCAAGTTCGGTCCAAAACTGGCTTAATGGTAGGAGACAGAGGGTGGTGGTTGAAGGCTGTTTGTGTGACTGGAGGCTGGTGTCCAGTGACGTACTGCAGGGATCAGTGCTGGATCCTTTATTGTTCATGATCTGTATACATAAATGATATACATGAGGATATGTGTGTGTGTGTGGGGGGGGGGGGGGGGGGGGGGGGGTGATCAGTAAGTTTGCAGATGACAGAAAGATTGGCTGGGTGGTTAGTGAGGAAGAAGGTCTTGGGTTGCAAGAAGATATTGGTCAAATGGGCAGATCAGTGGCAGGTGGAATTTAATCCTGAAAAGTGCGAGGTGATAAACTTTGGAAGGAGTACCAAGACAAGGGAGTACTCAATGAACGGCAGGACACTTGGAAGCTCAGAGGAACTGAGGTATCTTGGGGTGCTACTCCACAGATCCCTGAAGATGGCAGGGTAGGGTAAGGCATATGTGGCACTTGCCTTTATCAGTCGTGGCATAGATTATAAGAGCAGGGAGGTTATGTTGAACTGAACAGAACTTTGGTTAGGCCACAGGTGGAATTCTGTGTGCAGTTCTGGCTGTCTAACTGCATGAAGGATGTATTGCACTGGAGAAGGTACAGAGATTCACCAGGATGTTGCCTGGGATGGAACATTTTTTTTAAATTATTTTTTTATTGGTTTGCATTTTTAACATGGATATATATATATTGAGTACTTCTGCCGAGGTTGTATCTGCATATTTCACAGCCGTTTATTCCATCCGGCTCCTCTGCCTCGTTTGCATTCTGTATTGGCTGTTATTCCCTCGACCCCCCCCCCCCCCCCCCCCCCCCCCCCCCTCCTACCCCCTGCCCTTTACCACACTACCCTCTCCCCCTCTTCCTGCCCCCGCTCTTTTCGGCAGCACCATTTCTGGTTTTCTTGCCCTCCCACCCACCCTATTGGTTGTTGATTGCAAACAGGTCTTCAAACAGGCTGGTGAATTACTTCCACGTGTTGTGGAAACCTTCCTTCGATCCTCGAATGGAATTTGTTTTTCCCAGTTTGAGGAATTCTGCTTGGTCGGACTGCCAGTCCGCAGCCTTGGGTGGCACTGCCGATCTCCAGCCAAGCAGGAGTCTTCGGTGGGCGATCAAAGAGGCAAAGGTTAGGGTGGTGTTTGCCCCTCTCACCGTAAAGTGCTCTGGCTGTTCTGAGACCCCAAAGAGGGCAAGGCTCCACCCTCACCCCTACAACCCTGGACATGGCCTCAAAGAAGGCTGTCCAGTCCCCAACAGTCTGGGGCAGGACCAGAACATGTGGGTGTGGTTGGGTGTGTATGTTTCAGGAGCTCTTGCGTTAGGAGTTCCATCAACTGTTCTGTCGGAGGATGGGCCAGTGTTTGGTTTGGTGCTGCCATTGATCTGCCATGTCCTGCTCCACCTGACTCCTCGTGTCTGCGATTTGGGCTTTCTTCTCTCGGCTCTTGCTAATTTTGTTGTCCTTTTGGCTTCTCTGCTGGCTTGAGGGCATTTCCTCGGGTGGTAGTTAGTGTAGATTTAGTGTAATTTTGTCAGTGCAAAATCGATAGGCCAAAGGGCCTATTCTGTACTGTGTGTCTCTATTAAAGATGTAATAGAAGAAAAGGCAAAGGAAGTTGTAATGGTTGTAGTTTAAAAAAAGGATTTGCCCAGGGTGGGTCTTAAAGCAGACCAGAAGCAGGCCAGCTCTACCTGAAAGCAAAAACATAAGGAAGCATTTGGGAGAGTGTGTGGTGGTGTCCATTGGAGTTACAGTGAGTGTACTCCCTGTGATGTGTGATGAGTCTGTGAGTGGAGAGCGCTGAGAAGAGTGACTTATCTTTGCAGAATGGGTAAAATCATTCATCCTCTTGCAACACTGGATGGCCGTACCTGTCTTTAGGAAGCTGGGGCTTACTAGCGCTGCCACTGCCACCCATGCGGGGTTGGTTGGTGAACTTGCTCAAGGGTCTCCTCCTCGTTTATAGGTACAGGATGTGCCGACGACGCTCCATGGCGTTCAGCATTCTGGCAATTGCTGAATCTTGGGACAGGCCTTTTCGCATCCATCCTCAGCGGTGGACTTTGAACAAGTCCTGGGGAGCCCTTGGACAACATTTAAATGGAGCATCCTGCTGATCGAATCACTGAGCTAATGGTTGGGCAGGCAAGTCAGAGTTTGCCTGACATGGAGACAGCCTGAAACCCATGAAAATGTTTTTTTCAAACTATCTAAAAATACAGCAAGAAAATTCACCAAAGGCGGGCTAATCAGCATTTCTCACCCAAAACCAGACTGAGTGAAAAAATGGGAAAATTCTGCAGTGTCAGAAAACATAAACATTACCGGAGAAAAGTGCTATCTCAAATCTTCAGTGTTCCATCAGCTCAGTCTTAGCCACAAACCACAAACATTATGGCACATGGTGCTGAGGTAGCATCAACAAAGAGTGAAGCATTAGGCTCACTTGTTAACAGTTTTATGCACAAGAATTAGTTGTGATGATTAGTGGTACAGCAGAATGGAAGTACCGGTACGGTAAATGTCTAACTGTTTAGCATTTTGATGTGTTTACTTATTCTTTCAATCAAGGTTGATTCCGGGGCCCAAAGTTTATGTCTGCATTAGTTTAGCTTGCCCTTGCATGTTCAAAGTTTTAACATTTTTGAGTGGGAAGTTATTGAAAGTGCAAGCTTGTAACTTCACAACAAGGGAAAAAGATCATCTGGGACTTGAGTACAATGCAAGCAATAATAACTTCTGAACTAATCGGATCGAAGGATTGTGAAATTCACAGTGCAAAAACGTTGAATGCACCTACTATCACAGTTACATAGCCTTCTATGTCAAATTGTGTACAGAAAGAGAAATTGGATTGAGAGAAAAAAAGGAAATTTTAATGTTTTTAAAATCTGAAACAATTCAAAGTTAAAACGGATGAACGTCCACACTTGTAATAGTTAATTTTCAGTACCAGAGAGATTGATTATCAGTAATTTACACATTTATTATGTCTTTGTAAAAATACCGAGAACTGGAATGGATAGGATTTAACTTTCTGCAGTGAAATTAGTTTGTAGCTATTATGCAAATACTGCAACTTCATGCCATTCGATGCATTTTAATGGTGCGGCAGACAACAAGAGTTTGTTTTTTGTGTAAATCTAACAGTGAAACCATTTAACTTGGACAGGAACTTTGTATTTTTGAGTTTAATAGTCCATCTGTCCCTTATCTGAAACAGCATTATCATTTGTTCATGAATAACAGTGAATGCCAGTGTCCTCTTTGTTAGTTTAACTGCAAAACCTGATCCCCTATCTATCTTATGCAAATACAAGTGTACGAGTATTTTCTTCTCTTTTTCTTCGATAAATTGTTGGCTAATTAGTTATGTGAGAGCACTTTATTGCTGGAATAATGTGCCATGATTTCTTGTCTGGAGCTTTTGCTGCATCATTTCCTTTCCTGGGCATGTTTGGCATGATCTATTGATTGGTTTTACCAGCATGGTGGCACAGTGGTTAGCACTGTTGCTTCACAGCGCTAGGGGCATAGGTTCAATTCCAAGCTTGGGCCACTGTTTGTGTGGAGTTTACACTTTCTCCCCGTGTCTGCATGGGTTTCCTTCGGGTGCTCCGGTTTTCTCCCACAGTCCAAAGATATGCAGGTTAGGTGGGTTGGCCATGCTAAACTGCCTCTTAGTGTCCAGGGATGTGCAGGTTGGGTTACGGGGTTGCAGAGATAGGGCGGGGTGGCCGGGGGAGTGGGCATCGGTGAAGTGTTCATTCAAAGGGTTGGTGCAGACTCGACAGGCCAAATGGCCACCTTCTGCACTGTAAGGATTCTATGACCTACATTCTGGAGTGGGAATGTTCAATTCTGTTTTTATTCCTTCATGGGATGTAGATGTTGCAGGCAAAGTGAACATTTATTGCCCATCCCTAATTGCTCTTGAGAAGGTGCACTGCACTTCTTGTGGTGAAAGTATTCCCACAGTGCAGTTAGGGTTTCCAGAATTTTGACTGAGCAATTAATGAATAGCAATATATTTCCAGGTTTGGATATTATGTGTCTATGTGATGACATTTGTTGCCCTTCACCACACACATCACAGCTGTTCAAGTAGGTGACTTACCACAACTTTCTCAAGGGCAGTTAGGGATGGACAAGAAATGCTGGCCTTCCCAATGACATCCACATCCTTTGCCTGTTGCCCTAGTCCTCGGTGATAAAGGTAGATGTTTTGGGAGATGCTGAAGAAGCCTTGTTGAGTTCCAGAAGTGCATTTTATAAATGGTGTACACTGTAACCACAGTGTGCCATTGAAGGAGGGAGTGAATGTTTAAGGTGGTGAATTGGATGCCAATCAGGCAGGCTGCTTTAATTTGGGTGATGTCAAGTTACCTGAGTGTTTTGGGGGCTGCACTCATCCAGACAAGTGGAGAGTATTCCATCACAATCCTATTCTCAGGAATGACATCCGAGGGCTGAGATGGTCAGCTTCCAAAAACCATTTTCATTGGATAACTCTAGTTGGTGGAAAGTTTGTGTCACCTCTTTGTTGCATTTCCTGAGGCCTCTATGTAGTTTGTGTTGGGGCAGTTAAGTCTTCATCAGGTCTTCCTGCTCAAATCCACAGAACTGCTGGTGAAATCTGAATAATTGATATGAATAATTAAAAAGTGCAGTTCTAAGGACAGTGTAAACAATGGAAGTAAGTCATGCTGACACTGGCAAAGTAGGAAGTGTTTAACTTAGACAAGGTTGGCATTGCAAACTAGATAATCCTGCATTTCATTTTAGGGATGGGGCTTAAGTTTTTGCCCTCCTTTAACTTTGGCACTCAAGAACCACAGGGCGAAATTCTCCCCCCCCCCCACGACGGCTGGGAGAATAGGGGGAGGGCCTTCCCGACTTTTTTGACGCCCTCCCGCTATTCCCCCCCCCCCCCGAAATCCCGACACGAATCGCTGCCGCCGGTTTTTTACGGCCGGCAGCGATTCACAGCTGTTAGAAGGGCCGAAGTCCCAGCCCTTTACGACCTTTTTACGAACGGCAAACACACCTGGTCCTGCCGTTCGTAAAAACGTCGTGACCACCTGGAAAAAAATAACCATGGCACCGATTGGCACGGCAGTACCACGGCCGTGCCAAGGGTGCCATGGGCCCGCGATCGGTGCCCACCGATCGCGGGCAGCGGGCCCGATGCCCGCGCACTATTGTCCTTCCGCCGCCCCGCAGTATCAATACGCGGGGCGGCTGAGGGGCAACCCGGACCGCGCATGCGCGGGTTTCGCGCAAAAACGCAATGACGTCACCCGCGCATGCGCGGGTGGAGTCTTCCCACCTGCGCATGCGCGGCTGACGTCATATGACGCGTCAGCCGGCGCTAGGTCCGACAAGCGGGCTTAACGATTTTCGTTAAGCCCGACTTGTCGGAGCCTCCGACGTCGGGCTGCTAGCCCCGACGGGGGACCAGAATCGGTCCCCCGTCGGGAAGGGGCGCGATGCCGTAAAACCCGCCTGGGTTTTACGGCAGTTTGACGATTTCTCCCATTTTGGGAGAATTTCGCCCACAGTTTTTGGTATTCTTAAAGAAAAATCTCCATTAAATGGAGCCTTGAACATCACTAAGAAACAGAGCATCCCTTTGCACCAACTCCAAGTAGACTACTGAACATTTAGAGCTACTGAGACCACCTAACTGCTGTGAGTGGATTTAGGTAGAGTGCTCCCTTGGAGGGTTGGTGCAGATTTGATGGGCTGAATGGCCTCCTTCTGCACTATTGGGATTCTATGTTTACCACTTGATTCCAAGTGACTTCAATTTATTAGGGCTCATTGATATCTCATACAGTCAAATGCTGCTTTAATGGCAAGGGCAGTCACTTTTGCTTCACCTCTGGAAGTCAGATTTTTCAGTCCATATTTGGGCTAAAGCTGTAACACCGGTTGGAGACGGGTGGACCTTGTGGAAATCAAAGTGAGCTTTTGAAACCAAGTTACTGGTGGGTAGGTAACATTTATCAGAACTATGATCCACCCCTTCCATCATTTTGCTGATGATTGTGGGTTGAAGGGGCTGTAATCGGTCAGTTGAATTTATCCTGCTTCTTGCAGACAAGACCTATGTGTGTAATTTTCCACATAGTGGGATAGATGCCATTGATGTGGTTGGACAAGAACAACCTGACTAGTTGTACCTCCAGCTGTGTGTGGAACGCAAGTTCAGCATCACAGCCAAAATTAACAAATGAAGTGCAACACAATTACATGTGAGATAGTACATTTCTGAAGGATGATTAGGGGGGGATAGTTTGGAGGGTGAAAGTTTAGGTAGGGTAAAGGAAATGCCCATCGGCCGAGGCTCAACAGGCCTTCGCCCGTATCAGAGCCGATATCGCCAAGGCCTCGATGCACGCTGTAGACGAGATGCTGCCCTTTCAAGTGGAGAGCGACGCCTCAGACGTCACCCAACCGCCACCCTCAATCAGGCAGGCAGGCCCGTGGCATTCTTTTCCTGCTCCCTTCATGCCTCAGAAATTCGGCATTCATCCATCGAAAAAGAGGCCCAAGCTATCGTTGAAGCAGTGCGGCATTAGAGGCATTACCTGGCCGGCAGGAGATTCACTTTCCTCACTGACCAACGGTCGGTAGCCTTCATGTTCAATAACACACAGCGGGGCAAGATCAAGAATTATAAGATATTGAGGTGGGGGATCGAGCTCTCCACTTACAATTACGAGATTTTGTATCACCGTGGCAAGCTCAACGAGCCCCCAGACACCCTATCCCAAGGTACATGTGCCAGCACACAAGTAGACCGACTACGGGCCCTGCACAACAGCCTTTGTCACCCGGAAGTCACACGGTTGTACCATTTCATAAAGACCCGCAATCTGCCCTACTCCGTCGAGGAAGTACGGACAGTCACCTGGGACTGCCAGGTCTGTGTGGAGTGAAAACCGCACTTCTACCAGCCAGACCATGCACGCCTGGTAAAGGCCTCCCGCCCCTTTGAACGCCTCAGCGTGGATTTCAAAGAGCCCCTCCCTTCCACCGACCGTAACACTTATTTTCTCAGTGTGGTCGATGAGTACTCCAGATTCCCCTTGGCCATCCCATGCCCTGACATGACGTCTGCCACCGTCATCAAAGCCCTCAACACAATCTACGTTCTGTTCGGTTTCCCCGCCTACATCCACAGTGACAGGGGATCCTCCTTCATGAGCGATGAGCTGCGTCAGTTCCTGCTCAGCAGGGGTATCGCCTCCAGCAGGACGACCAGCTATAACCCCCGGGGAAATGGACAGGTAGAGAGGGAGAACGGGACGATCTGGAGGGCCGTCCAACTGGCCCTACGGTCAAGGAACCTCCCGGCCTCCCGCTGGCAGGAGGTCCTCCCTGATGCATTACACTCTATTCGGTCACTACTGTGCACCGCTACTAACAACACACCCAATGAACGTCTCTTTGCGTTCCCCAGGAAGTCCACATCTGGGGTGTCGCTCCCGACTTGGCTCGCAACTCCAGGACCCGTCCTTCTCCATAGGCACGTCCGACACCACAATGTTGGTAGAGAGGGTGCAATTGCTCCATGCGAACCCCCAGTATGCCTACGTGGCGTACCCCGATGGCTGCCAGGATACTGTCTCCCTCAGGGACCTGGCACCAGCAGGTTCCACACACACTCACACACCTCTGACCCGGCTCTCACCCCCCCCCCCCCCCCCCCCCCCCCCAGGCGCTCCCAGCAGCAACCCCCCAAGGACCAACCGTCCTCCCCCTGCCCACGCCTGAGGATGAAGGCATGCTCCCGGAGTCACCGAAGACCAGACCAGCATCGGCATCACTGCCACCACTGCGTCGCTCCCAACGGCACATCAAGGCCCCGGACCGGTTAAACTTCTAACTGGTTCACTGGACTTCAAAAGAAATTGTTTTTTTCTGCAAATGTTGTATATGTAAATTCAATTGCTGTGTATAGTTCTCCACCACCCCCGCCGGACTCAATTTTAACAGGGGATGAATGTGGTAAACCACTGTTGCATCTATATTAGATGATGTACGGTAGGACCGTACCTGTCTGTACTACAGGTATGGCGGTAGTCCCTGCCTGCTGGCTCCGCCCAGTAGGCGGAGTATAAATTATGTGTGTCCTCCGTGCAGCAACCATTTTGTCAGCTGCTGTGGGAGGCCACACATCTTAGAGCAATAAAGCCTCAGTTGTATTCAACTCTCGTCTTTGTCCAATTGATCGTGCATCACAGGAATGTAATATTGAATGACAAAGCAAGTGAGGTTGTGAGGACTAAGCAGCCTCACCTGTCACATTACAAGTAAGTGAAAATAGTAGGTTGCGAAGGTCAGGTGGCATGTGTTGCAAAGGTCAGCCGGTGTGGGTTGCGAAGGTTGGCTGGCATGGGTCGTGAAGGTCAGCCGGCATGGACCCCAAAGTTCGGCCAGTTGGTAAAACTGGGTCCTGGGAAAAAAAGTTTGCAAACACTGCAGTACTCGATGAATAAGTTTCAACTGAACAGGACTGGCAGAATGACCTTCCTGCCATCATAAGGTCAGATGTGCGGATGCTTGCTGATGATTACACAATGTTCGGTACCTCTCGTGACTCCGCAAATACTTAAGCAATCCATGTTCAAATGCAGCAAAACCTAGACACGAACTAGCTGACAAGTGACAAGCAACATTCGTGTTACACAACTGACTGGCAATAACCACCTCCAACAAGAGTAACCACCTCCAACAAGAGAGAATCTAGCCATCGTCCCTTGACATTCAATGTCATTATCATCGCTGATCCCCTACTATCAAACCCTGGGGAGTTACCATTGACCATAAATTGAATTGAATTAGCCATACAACTGACCCAGCAACAAGAAAAGGGCAGAAGGTAGGAATCTTGCAGCGGATAACTCACTTCCTGACTCTCCAAAGCCTATCTACCGTTTACAAAGCACAAGTCAGGAATGTGATGGAAGACTCTCCACTTGCCTGGATGGGTGAAGCTCCAAACTCAAGAAGCTTGATAGCATCCAGGACAATGGAGCCTGCTTGATTACTCCCCCATCCACAAACATTCACTCCCTCCACAACCAACGGATTAAATTGTTGATTTAGAGCAATCTATAGTGGCAGCATGTGTACCATCTGCAAGATGCACTGCAGAAACTCACCAAGACTCCTTAGACAGCACTTTCTGAACCCATGACCGCTACAATCTAGGAGGACAAGGAGAGCAGACACATGGGAATACCACCACCTAGAAATACCCACCATCCTGAATTAGAAATAAATCGCCGTTCCTTCACTGTTACTGCATTAAAATCCTGGAACTCTGTCCCCAACAGCATGGTGGATGTACATGCACCACATGCACTGCAGTAGTTCAAGAAGGCAGCTCGCCATCACCTTTTCAAGGGCAATTAGGGATGGGCAATAAGTGCTGACCTAACCAGCGATACTCACATCTCAAGATTTCTATTTTTTTAATTCATTGAACAAGTTGGGATAGAATCGAGAGATTAATGGGAACATTGTGTATTTCACCCTCAAATGTTCTTGCATAAGTGGCAATGGATAGTTTCTTCCCAAATTCCCTCCCATTCTTCTCTGATTAGTCTCATAGAGCTCACTCCAATGCCCTTTTTAGATTTCCTGTAGGTTCTGTCAATGTGGAATTGAGTGTGCTATGCAGAACAGATGGATATGCGGAGATTGAAAATAAGTAGGTCCAGAGGTTTGCTTTTCAGCCAACCCTACAGAGAATTGTTGACTTCTGGATTAAATTGTTGATTTAGAGCAGACAATCTGAACTGGAATGTGTGCGCAGTGCTAAAGGAATATTGTGGACCTGGATTTTCATCCTTGAGGTGGGTAGTGGGGGCTGGGAAGATTTCTGGCTTGGCCTGCCCGCCTCAGGAGAAAGTGCCCACAATGACAGGATTTTTACTTTGGAAGGAGAGGGTGTGGATCGCAGTTGGTCTGACCTGGGAGAAAGTTTGGAGGCAGCCACAGGAGCTGCCGGGGGCAGAGGCGGCTGTGTGGGACTTTATAATTAAAATATGAAGGCCCTTCTCATACTCCCACGCTCCCCACTCCCCCCCCTCACACACACACACACACACGCACACTTCACATGTTACCTCACGCCCCCAAAACAACCTCTATGGCTCCTCGTGCCCAGATGTTTCAATAGGCTAATGGATTACTGCCTCTCAGCTAAGCTTCATTATGTATTTTTGGCTGAGATGTGTAAGTGCTCTTGCCATGGGGGCATGAGGAGCACAGAATTTGGCTGAAGGTCATATCTTGGCATGGGAGACCATAGGGAGCACTTTTTGAACTTAACCTGTCAAAACCTTCCCTCATGCATGCTATGATTTATGACACCTCTGAGATGCCGTGAACCACGACTCTCTGAAAAGCCTGCCTGACTCCATGAAAATTGCAGAGAACTAGAGTCAATACCCACAATGCAGCCGGCCAGCCCAGGATTGCAGGGTGCAGGCTCATGATCTGAACCAGCATGCATTGTTAAAGGGAACTGACAAGAATTGCAAACACTGGGAATGGGGTCAGGAGTACCAGAATCAGGAACCACCTGCTATTTTAAAAGGGTTCTCAAGTCATCCTGTTACATCATAGAACATAGAACAGTACAGCACAGAACAGGCCCTTCGGCCCTCAATGTTGTGCCGAGCCATGATCACCCTACTCAAACCCACGTATCCACCCTATACCCGTAACCCAACAACCCCCCCTTAACCTTACTTTTATTAGGACACTACGGGCAATTTAGCATGGCCAATCCACCTAACCCGCACATCTTTGGACTGTGGGAGGAAACCGGAGCACCCGGAGGAAACCCACGCACACAGGGGGAGGACGTGCAGACTCCACACAGACAGTGACCCAGCCGGGAATCGAACCTGGGACCCTGGAGCTGTGAAGCATTTATGCTAACTACCATGCTACCCTGCTGCCCTTAAACTTCCTGTAATGATAATAATAATAGCTTATTGCCACAAGTAGGCTTCATCGAAGTTACTGTGAAACGCCCCTAGTCGCCACATTCCGGCACCTATTCAGGGAGGCCGGTAACGGGAATTGAACCCGCGCTGCTGGCCTTATTCTGCATTACAAGCCAGCTGTTTAGCCCACTGTGCTAAACCAGTCCATAGTATCTGACTAAGATACGATTGTACTAAATTATACTAAAAACACCACCAGCAACAGGTCATTTACCATATTGTTACTTGCAAACTGGCTGCTTTATGTGGCTAAGTAACAAGTAACTACATTTTAGAAATACTTGTTTGTAAAGCAGTTTAGATGTTCTGAGCATGTGAAAAGTGCAGACAAATGCAAGTTGTTTTTATTAATCTGAAAAAAATGCAGATGAAAAAAGTGCAATCTATCCATTAACTGCTTGAAGGGAATGTTTTCATCCTTGTTGAGCAGCTGGCCAAGCTTGTTGATGTCTTTTAGCCGTCTTCAAATCCATCTGTGGATAGTGCAGCTCGGAATTCTTTGCTGCAATAAACTGGGAAGAGTTTGTAGACCAGCAGAATCCTGAAACTTACATAGATCTCATTGAAGTATTGGATCAACTACAAGGGCGGCACGTGACTTAGTGGTTAACACTGCTACCTCACAGCACCAGGAACCCGTGTTCAATTCCAGCCTTGGGTGACTGTGTGGAGTTTGTACATTCTCCTCGTTTCTGCGTGGGTTTCCTCCGGGTCCTCCGATGTCCTCCCACAGTCCAAAAATGAGCAGGTTAGATTGATTTAGTTTGATTTATTATTGTCACATGTATTAGTATACAGTGAAAAGTATTGTTTCTTGCATGCTATACAGACAACGCATACCGTACATAGGGAAGGAAGGAGAGGCTGCAGAATATAATGTTACAGTTATAGCTAGGGTGGAGAGAAAAGATCAACTTAATACGAGATAGGTCCATTCAAAAGTCTGATGGCAGCAGGGAAGAAGCTGTACTTGAGTCGGTTGGTACGTGACCTCAAACTTTTGTATCTTTTTCCTGACGGATGTAGGTGGAAGAGAGTATGTCCGGGGTGCCTGGGGTCCTTAATTATGCTGGCTGCCTTTCCGTGGCAGTGGGAATTGTAGACAGAGTCAATGGATGGGAGGCTGGTTTGAGTGATGAACTGGGCTACATTCACGGCCTTTTGCAATTCCCTGCAGTCTTGGGCAGAGCAGGATCCACACCAAGCTGTGATACAACCAGAAAGAATGCTTTCTATGGTGCATCAAATTTTTTTTTATTCAAACTTTTTCAATAATTTTTACAAACCACTACAAAAAGAAAAACAACAAAAAGAAAACATAGCAATAAAACAGAAAACAACTTAACAATTTAACAATTTAACAAAATAAGGTGGGGTATCTGCCCTTTACAAATGAAATCCATCCACCCCCCAAGCCACCCCCCCCCCCCCACCCCCCCACCCCCATCCGCCCCCCCACCTCTGGTTTGCTGCTGCAGCTGACCTCCACCTAACGTTCTGCGAGAAACTCAAGGAATGGTTACCACCGCCTGGAGAACCCCTGCAAGGACTCACGCAAGGCAAACTTTATCCTCTCCATGCAGCTGGGAAATCCCACCATGTCACTGACCCAAGCCTCCTCGCTTGGGGGTTTCGCGTCCCTCCACATTAACAAGAGCCTTCTCCGGGCTACCAAGGAGGCAAAGGCCAGAACACCGGCCTCTTTCGACTCCTGCACTCCCGGATCATCTGATACCCCAAATATCGCTATCCCCCAACTCGGTTTTACCCGAGTGTCCAAGACCTCGGACATAGCCTTTGCAAAGCCTTTCCAAAATCCTGTAAGTGCCGCGCATGCCCAGAACATATGGACATGATTTGCCGGGCTTCCTGAGCACCTTACACACCTATCCTCCACCCCAAAGAACTTACTCATTCTCGCCACTGTCATATGCGCCTGGTGCGCCACCTTAAACTAAATTAAGCTGAGCCTGGCACAAGATGAGGAGGAATTTATCCTGCCCAAGGCGTCAGCCCACAGGCCCTCATCCAGCTCCTCACCAAGCTCCTCCTCCCACTTGCCCTTCAGCTCCTCCACCAAGGCCTCCTCCGCCTCCTGCAGCTCCTGATATATTTCCCATATCTTGCCTACCTACATGCCCGAGACCACCCTGTCCTGTATCCTCCGGACAGGCAACAGTGGGAATTCCCCCACCTGCTTTTTCACGAACGCCCGAATCTGCAGGTACCTAAAGGTATTCCCGGGGGTAACCCAAATTTCTCCTCCAGCGCCCTCAGACTAGCAAAGTCCCGTCAATGAACAAGTCCCCCATTCTTTTGATATCCGCCCTGTGCAACTTAGGAACCCCTCGTCTATTCTGCCCGAAATGAACCTGTGATTATTCCGTATCGATGACCCAGACAGAAGCCTCTGCCTCCCCGCTGTGCCGTCTCCACTGCCCCCAGATCCTCAATGCCGCTGGCACCACCGGGCTCATGGTATACTGCGTCGGCGGAAGCAGCAACGGTGACGTTATCACTGCCCCCAAGCTAGTATCTTTACAAGATGCCACTTCCAACAGTTTCCATGCCGCCCCCTCTCCCTCCACTATCCATTTCCGAATCATGGATATATTCGCTGCTCAGTAATAGCTGCAAAGGTTCGGCAGGACTTGGGGATGAGACTGGGAAGGCACTGGAAGACGAACAAGAATCTGGGGAGGACAGTCATCTTTACGGACTGCACCCTGCCCGCCAGGGAAAGCGGCAGCATGTCCCACCTCTTAAAGTCCTCCTCCATTTGATCCACCAGCCACGCTAAATTGAGCTTGTGCAGGACACCCCAGCTCTTAGCCACATGAATGCCCAAGTAGCGAAAGCTCCTCTCCACCATCTTAAGCGGTAGCTCTCCCAGTCTCTTTTCCTGGCCCCTCGCATGTATCACAAAAAGCTCGCTCTTTCCAACATTCAGCTTATACCCCGAAAAGTCTCCAGAATCCCTAAGAATCTGCATGATCTCCCCTAACCCCTCCACCGGATCCGCAATGTACAGGAGCAGGTCATCCGCATACAGTGAAACACGATGCTCCTTCCCCTCCGCCCCCCCCTCCCCCCGAACCAGCCCCCTCCAGTTTCTGGACTCCCTAAACGCCATGGCCAGCGGCTCAAATGCCAGTGCAAACAGCAGGGGGGACAGGGGGCACCCCTGCCTCGTCCCTCAATGTAATCTAACGTACCCCGACCACAGCTGGTTCGTCGACACACTCGCTTCCGGGGCCTGATAGAACAATTTGACCCACCCTGTAAATTCCTCCCCAAACCCAAATTGCCCAACACTTCCCACAGGTATTCCCACTCCACCCGATCAAAGGCTTTCTCCGCGTCCATTGCCGCTACCACTTCTGCATCCCCTCCTTCTGAGGGAATCATAATCACATTCAGAAGCTTCTACTCGCCCCTCCTCCACCTGTGGAATCCTCAGCTGGTCCAGGAACTGCCTCATCCCCTCCCCCCTCCCCCGGGGGTTCTGACTCTTACAGTTTTCCATAAAAGTCCTTGAAGACCTCATTAATCCTTGCCGAGCTCAGCACCGTGTTACCCCTCCTATCTCTAATTCCCCCAATCTCCCTGGCCGCCTCTCTCTTCCACAGCTGATGCGCCAGCATCCTATTTGCCTTCTCCCCATACTCGTACACTGCTCCCTGTACCTTCCTCAGCTGAGCCTCAGCCTTCCCCGTGGTAAGCAAGTCAAACTCTGCCTGCAAGCTCCGGTGCTCCTTCAACAACCCCTCCTCGGGGGATTCCGCATACCTCCTGTCCACCCAAAGTATCTCCCCCACCAATCTCTCCCTCTCCATCCCATCCCTCTTCTCTCTATGGGCCCTGACTGCAATTAGCTCCCCTCTGACAACTGCCTTCAGCGCATCCCAGACCACACTCACCGAAACCTTCCCATTTTCATTGGTCTCCACATAGCTTTGGATACACCTCCGAACCCGCCCACAGACCTCCTCGTCCGCCAGTAGTCCCACGTCCATTCTCCACAGAGGGCGTTGGCCTCTCTCCTCCCTCAGCCCCAACTCCACCCAGTGTGGGGCATGGTCCGAGATCGCAATGGCCTAATACTCCACTCCCTCCACTCTCGGGATTAGCACCCTGCTTACCACGAAGAAATCAATCCGTGAGTACGCCTTGTGCACATGGGAGAAGGAAAACTCCTTCGCCCTTGGCCTGGCAAATCTCCACGGGTCCACTCCCCCCATCTGGTCCATGAACCCCCTCAGGACCTTGGCCGCTGCCGGCCTCTTACCCGACTTAGACCGATCCAGTGCCGGGTCCAGGACCATGTTAAAGTCCCCCCCCATTACCAAACTGGATGACTCCAAATCCAGAATCCTACTCAACATCCACTTCATGAACCCTGCATCGTCCCAGTTCGGAGCATACACATTGGGGGCGATTCTCCGCTGCCCACGACGCGTCGGAGAATAGCGGGAGGGCCTTCCCGACACTTTTCCCGACCTCCCGCTATCCCCCCCCCCCCCCCCCCCCCCCCCCGCCACGGCCGCCCCATGACACGAACCGCTGCATGCTGTTTTTTACGGCGAACAGCGATTCTCCCCTGGCCGATGGGCAGAGCTCCCAGGTCTTTACGGCCGTTTTCATGAACGCAAACACACCTGCTCTCACCGTTCGTGAAAACGGCCGCAAAGTGCCGTTCCGGACAACCATGGCACTGATTGGCACGGCCGCACCACGGGCGTGCCAAGGGTGGCATGGGCCCGCGATCGGTGGGCACCGATCGCGGGCAGCGGGTCTGATACCCACGGACTCTTTGTTCCTCCGCCGCCCCGCAGGATCAGTCCGCGGGGCGACTGAGGGGCATGACGGCCCGCACATGCGCGGGTTTGACGCATATGCGCGATGACGTCATCCGCGCATGTGCAGGTTGGAGCCGTCCAATCCGCGCACGCGCGGCTGACCGTCATCGTGCGCATCAGCCGCCGTGACCCTTGGCGCGCGGGCTTAGCGACTGTTGCTAAGCCCGCGATGCCGTGCTTCGCGGGGCCGCGCTGCTAGTCCCGCCCGGGGGGGAGAATCGGGTCCCGGGAGGGGGCGTGGAGGCTGCCGTGAAACACGGCCAGTTTCACGGCAGCCTTTACGACTCTCCGCATTTGCGGAGAATCGCGCCCATTCACTAGCACCACCCGGGCCCATTGCAACCTGTCACTCACCATAACATATCGACCCCCTTTATCCGCCACAATACCCCCCGCCTCAAATGCCACCCACTTGCTCACCAAAATTGCGATCCCCCTGTTCTTCGCATCCAGCCCTGAGTGGAAAACCTGCCCCACCCATCCCTTCCTCAGCCTGGTTTGATCCGCGATCTTCAGATGCGTTTCTTGTAGCATGGCTACGTCTGCCTTCAGCCCCTCTAAGTGCGAAAGCACACGGGCCCTCTGGACCGGCCCATTCAGGCCTCTCACGTGATCAGCCTGGTCGGGGGGCTACCCCCCCCCCCCCCCCACGGGCTAACCCCCCCCCCCCCAACACTGCCGACTAACCATCTCCTGTTTTAGGCCAGCCACGTGCCCGCGCCTCCCGCACCCTCCAGCCCCCCAGGCGGAGGCTCCCCGTCCCGACTCTCCCCTTTAACATTGATTCCCCCTCAGTCAGCATAGCAGCATTCCAGCCTCCCACTCTTAACACCCCCCCAGTCAAGCATCCACTTAATCCCCCTACCCCACCATTGCACTCCCGTATGTCAGCTGACTCATGCTGACCCCGGCCGCTCCCGCCTCCACCTCCAATCCCCCTGTGGGTTCCCCTTACAAGTCTTCAACCCCATCCCCCCCCCCCCCCCCCGCCCCACCTAAGTGGGGTAGAGAGAGTCCCCCCCTACACCCCGTGTGAACAGAGAGAGAAAAGCAAAACAAAGTACCGTACACTCAAACCCCCAGCTTTAGGTGCCACCGCCACCATTTCGCGGGTAAACTGCGCTCCCTATCTGGGCTGATCCCACCTCCTGTGACGCAGCTCTTCCCAACTGCGACCTCGCCCAAATCCTCGAGGGCACAGGGCAAAGGGGCCACAAAAACACAAGAAAACATGGGAAAAACCTGAACGTGACATCGCCCCCCTCCCCCCCCTCCAGCAACCCCACAATATACTGCAGCCCATTAACTCGAGTTCAGCTTCTCATTCTTGATGAAAGTCCATGCCTCGAAATAGTGGTGCCGGTCTTGATATGTAACCCACAGCCTCGCCGGTTGTAACAGCCCGAACTTCACCCCCTTTCCATGGAGGACGGCCTTGCCCCGGTTGAATCCAGCACGCTTCTTGGCCAGCTCTGCACTCCAGTCCTGGTAAATACGGATCTCGGTGTTCTCCCACCTGCTGCTTCGCTCCTTCTTCGCCCATCGCAGGACACACTCCTTGTCGGTGAAGCGGTGGAACCTTACCACCATAGCTCTCGGTGGCTCATTCGCCCTCGGCCTCCCATCCAGCTCCAAGGGCCGCGGAAAGCCCCGCGCCCATCAGCGTACCCAGCATCGTGGTCACATACACCCCAGCATCCAACCCCTCCACGCCTTCAGGGAGACCCAAAATCCGCAGGTTCTGCCTCCTTGACCTATTCTCCAGGTCCTCCAGCTTCTCCTGCCATTTTTTGTGCAGCGCCTCGTGTGCTTCCACTCTATCCGCCAGTCCCAGAATCTCGTCCTCATTATCAGAGGCCTTCTGCTGCACCTCCTTGATCGCCGTCCCTGCATCTTCTGGGTCTCCACCAGCCTTTCAATTGACGCCTTCATAGGGGCCAACATCTCCGTCTTTAACTCGGCAAAGCAGCTTCTGAGAAACTCCTGCTGCTCCCGTGACCACTGGGCCCACGCTGCCTAATCCCCGCCGGCCACCATCTTGCTTTTTCGCTCCCGTTCTCCTCTCTTCTCCAAAGCCGCTTTTTTGATCGCCCCACTCCTGGTCCACTCCATACAGCGCTGGGGGTCCCTCACTGTTTCCTTCCCACACTGGGAATCGTTGTCCTGGAGCTCCGTAAAAGGGCCCAAAAGTCCGTTATCGGCGGGAGCTGCCGACCGTGCGACCTACCTAGGCATAGCCACAACCGGAAGTCGTCTATGGTTAGAGTCGTAGCTGACATGCAAAATATCCTCAGCCTTCTGAGAAAGTAGAGTCGTTGGTGTGCTTTCTTAACTATAGTGTCGACATGGAGGACCAGGACTGGTTGTTGGTGACCTGGACACCAAAAATATTGAAGCTTTCGATCCTTTCTACTTCATTCCCATTGATGTGGACAGGGGCATGTTCTCCACTACTCTTCCTGAAGTCGATGACAATCTCCTTTGTTTTCTTGACATTGAGGGAGAGATTATTGTCGTCGCACCAGTTCACCAGATTCTCCATCTCGTTCCTGTATTCTGTCTCCTCATTGTTTGAGATCCGACCCACTACGGTGGTGTCATCAGCAAATTTGATAATCGAGTTGATAGGGAATTTGTCCATACAGTCATAGGTGTATAAGGAGTATAGTAGGGGGCTGAGGACACAGCCTTGTGGGGCACCAGTGTTGAGGATGATTGTGGAGGAGATGTTGTTTCCTGTCCTTACTGATTATGGCCTGTGGGTTAGGAAGTTCAGGATCCAGTTGCAGGGGGAGGAGCCGAGGCCCAGTCAAGGAGTTTGGAGATGAGTTTCGTAGGCCGAATGGGGTTGAATGCTGAGCTGTAGTCAATAAATAGGAGTCTGACATCGGTGTCTTTGTTATCCAGGTGTTCCAGGGTTGAGTGCAAGGCCAGGGAGATGCGCATCTGCTGTTGACCTGTTGCAGCGGTAGGCGAAATGTAGTGGATCAAGGCAATCCGGGAGGCTGGAGTTGATTCGTGCCATGACTAACCTTTCGAAGCACTTCATATGATGGATGTCAGAGCCACTGGATGATAGTCATTAAGGCACGCTGCTTGGCTTTTCTTTGGTACGGGGATGATGGTCACCTTCTTGAAGCAGATAAGGACCTTAGATTGTTGTAAAGAGAGATTGAAGGTGTCTGCGAATACCCCCTCCAGCTGATTTGCACAAGACCGGAGTGCTCGTCCGGGTACCCCATCCGGGCCAGTGGCTTTCCGTGGGTTGACCTTCAAGAAGGCTGCTCTGACACCTGCAATGGTGATCTCAGATACAAGTTCATCCAAGGCTCCTCGGGTGGAGGGCTTACTCTCCCTGATGTCTTTCTCAAAGCGTGCACAGAAGGCATTGAGCTCACCAGCGAGGGGTGCATTAGAGCCAGTGATACAATGTGCCTTCATCTTCTAGCTCGTTATGTCTTGCAGACCTTGCCATAGTCGGCGGGGATCCATGTGGCTAGCCTGGAACTCGACCTTGGCCCAGTACTGAATTTTGGCATCTTTAATGGATCTCCTTAGATCATATCTGGCTTTCTTATATCTGTCAGGATCACCTGACGTGAATACCTCAGACCTAGACTTCAGCAAGCAGTGGATATTCCTGTTCATCCAGGTTTCCGGTTGGGAAACAAGCAGATTCACTTCTTTGAAGTCAGTTACTGTAGTCGCGTACTCGGATTGGCCATGAGCCTCGGCCGTCGGGGAAAATGGGTGGACTGTATGAGTGGGCGGGCGTTGTCCGCATAGTTTGGGACCCACTGGGTGTCATGTGAAAAGAACCCCAGGCAGCGTTCGAGGGCCTTGGAGCACTGGGGGAGCTGTCGGGCCCTAGAACTCCGTTCTGGATCACATCGCTGAGGTTGGCTAAGCGGTTCGTGCTGAATACGCACTTCTTGTTATCGGTGAGGTTGAGAAGAGTGGCGGTGTGGAGAAATTTGGCAAGGTTGGCATCGTGGTCCTGCTGGTCATGGCCGCAGATGGTGTCGAGGTACGGAAAGGTGGCCCGCAAACCGTACTGGTCGACCATTCGGTCCATCTCCCTTTGGAAGACCGAGACCCCGTTGGTGACGCCGAAGGGAACCCTGAGGAAGTGATAGAGGTGACCGTCTGCCTCGATGGCGGTGTATGGACGGTCCGATTTATGGATGGGGAGCTGGTGGTAGGCGGATTTGAGGTCTACTGTTGTGAAGACCCAGTACTGTGCAATCTGATTGTCCGTATCAGATATGCATGGGAGGGGGTACGCGTCGAGCTGCGTGTACCGATTGATGGTCTGGCTGTAGTCCACGATCATTCTGTGTTTCTCCCCAGTTTTAACTACTACCACTTGGGCTCTCCAGGGGCTGTTGCTGGCCTTGATGATGCCTTCCCGAAGCAGCCGCTGGACCTCGGACCTGATGAAGGTCCTGTCCTGGCACTGTACCATCAGCTCCTGGTGGCAACGGGTTTGCAATCTGGGGTCAGATTTGCAAAAAGGGAAGGTGGATCGACCTTTAGTGTCACGAGGCCTCAAACAGTAGGGGCCCGCCGAATGTAAGGGTTAGGCTCTGGCGGTTACACTGGAAGTCCAGGCTGAGTAGTAGGGCAGCGCAGAGGTTTAGGGAGGATGTAGAGGTGGAAGCCACTGAATTCTACGCCCTGGACCGTGAGTGTGACCGTACAGTACCCCCAGATCGCTACGGAATGGAATCCGGAGATCAGGGAGATTCTTTGTTTGGCGGGGTGTACCACGAGGGAGCAGCGCCTTACCGTATCCGGGTGGATGAAGCTTTCAGTGCTGCCGGAGTCCAGCAGGCAAGAGGTCACGTGTCCGTCGATTTTAACGCTGGTCGATGCGGTGGCCAGGTTGTGCGGACGAGACTGGTCGATGGTCACTGAGGCGAGTCGTGGTTGATCGTCGCTGGTGTCGGATGATAGGCTGCCTGGGGGGCACAGGTCCTGGAACGTTGATGGTATCCATGTACTGTGGGGGAGACAAGATGGCGGTGCCTGCAGATCCTGGGGAGGACAAAATGGCGGCGCCCATAGGCCGCACGTGGCGGGGGTTGTAAAAGATGGTGGCGCCCATGGGCCGCACGTGTTGTGCGGAGGGGAAGATGGCAGTGCCTACTGGCCGCGCTTGGCCTGAGGGGGAGAAGATGGCGGCGCCCACTGGCTGCACGTGGTCCGGGGGGGTGAAGATGGAGGCGCCTATTGTGCGTAAACCATTGGGTTGGGGGCAATAGCGGCGACTACGCAGGCCTGGCACACCGCGGCGAAGTGCCCCTTCTTACCACAAGCCTTACAAAGGGCAGCGCAGGCTGGGCAGCGTTGGCGGGGATGTTTTTGCTGGCCACAAAAGTAACATCGGGGACCCCCGGGGTTAGCTGGATGGCGCGTGGCGCAGGCGTATTGGCTGGGTAAGGCCCCCGCTGGGGCGGCTGTCTGTGGGGTTCACGATGAGTAGGAGGGGTGGACCACGCTGCTGGAGGCGTAGGCCTGAATATTGCGCAAGACGACCGTCATAGAGAGCGCTAGCTTCTTTGTCTCTGCGAGATCGAGCGTGGCCCCTTCTAAAGGTCGTTGGCGTATGAGGTCCGACGCAATCCCAGTAACAAAAGCGTCCCGCATATGGAGGTTAGAATGTTCAGTGGCCGTAACGGCCTGACAGTCACAGTCCCGGACTAGTGGGATTAGGGCCCGCCAGAAGTCTTCTATGGACTCACCAGGGAGCTGAGAGCGAGTGGCGAGTACGTGCCTGGCGAAGAGCGTGTTTGTCCGCTGGGCGTAATTTTCTTTTAGTAGCGCCGTTGCTTCGTTGTAGTTCGGTGCGTCCTGGATCAGCAGAAAGACGTTGGAGCTCACCCTCGAGTACAGTATCTGTATTTTCTGAACCTCCGGAACAGGGTCTGGTGCAGACCTGATGTAGGCCTCGGAGAAAGCTAGCCAGTGCTGAAAGTCCTTTTTGGCGTCGCTTGATTGCGGATCCAGCTGCAGGTGATCCGGCTTGATAAGGAGGTCCATCTTCTGAAAATCTTAGAGCAATAAATTGATGCACGATCAATTGGACAAAGACGAGATTTGAATACAACTGAGATTGATTGCTCTAAGATGTGTGGCCTCCCACAGCAGCTGGTGAAATGGCTGCTGCATGGAGGACACACATATTCATACTCCACCTACTGGGCGGAGCCAGCAGGCAGGGACTACCGCCATACCTGTAGTACAGGTCCTGCCGTACATCACCTAATGCAGGCGCAACAGTGGTTTACCACATCCTGCTGAGGACTTCAGCAAATGATTTAAGCTCTCACTGCATCCTTTGAAAAAAATCAAGAGGTTTGTCCTCAAACTCGCCATGCATAGTCTTTAAATGCCTTTGATGTTTTGAGGGTTTTAAACTTTAATTTACCAGTGCTTGCCAGCACATTACACAAATAGTCATTGCATCCTGATTTGCAATTTGGCACGCTTAATAAAGCGATCCTTCAAGAAATCATCTTCATACTGTTTTGTTCCTGATTTCATCACCTTCTTAATAGATTGTTCACTAGAGGCCCTGGTGCTCTGGGTACAGCTCACACCAGCACTGCTTTGTCCTGCCTTGGATTCTCCTGAGAAGCTTTCTCCAGCAGATTCATTGAGAGATCCTGGCCTATTTTGTGTCCCTGGCCCTCTCTTTCTTATTATGAAATGATCCATTTTCAACTCTTCAGTCCTGTTACTTGTTTGCTGAAAGTTCAAAATGGAGGAATCTCTCTCATGTGCAGAGCACATGATGTCAGTGTATGGGCACATGACCTGCTCTCTGCCGCCGTTTCTGGCAGGAAGACTCCATTAACTTTAAAAAAAAAATCTGCTCCTGGGTCAGCACACTGATGTCAGGAAAAGGCCGTCTGCCCCACTGAGGTCCGGGCCTGCACACTGCTGAGGAGGCACGCATGCGTGGGGCGGCCAGCATTCTGAAAGCCAGCCACGGAAGGCATTTTAAAAAGCCAATTGCGCCCTTTGAGCATTTCTTCCCATGGTCGGAACCCTCCGTGGCCCTCCTGACATCCGCTTGTGACCCACTCACGGGGAGCGACCCTGAATTTGAAAATGACTGCAGTACCAGGTACTCATGCCGGAACATGTTCCAGTGTCCCAGGAATCTAAATGCTTCCAACATTTTCTCTCCAGTGCTCAGTTAAACCCCTTTGTCCTATTATTCACATACCTATTCGAAAGTGGCATGATAATTGTCCTGCCATTACTCTCCTAAAGATCGTATTTGCTGAAACTCTTTTTGCAAGAGTCCGATCTATTTCTTCCTGTACTAAATTCTGGTTGCCTATTGTCTCCAAAATCTTAATACTGTGATTTTCCTCAGCCTGGAACCTGTAGGCAACATCCATGTGGGACAGAAATTTATGTCACAGCAAATCTTGCAGCTTGTGAATTTCACTTTTGCTTACTTTGTATTGCAATAATGTTTCACCACAAATTGTAGGGACATCGAATCAATAATGGTGCAGCAGTGACATTAATTCATCTGCGTTACATCCTGATGCTTGTCCGGTCGGAATAAATGCACTAAAGAACCTCTAGTTCTTGACTCATTAATGTTTTATTGTTGAACAATTAAGTGGGTTAGATAACCATAAAAATATTATCAAAAACTATTAACTATTACAAATAATCTGCAGTGGTTAGCACTGCTGCCTCACGGCGCTGAGGGCCCAGGTTTGATCCCGGCCCAGGTCGCTGTCCGTGTGGAGTTCACACATTCTCTCCGTGTCTGCGTGGGTCTCACCCCCACAACCCAAAAGGTTGTGCAGGGTAGGTGGATTGGCCAGGCTAAATTGCTCCTTAATTAGAAAAAAAGAATTGGGTACACTAAATTTAAAAAAAAATTATTATAAATAATCTGAGCTACTACAAATCGTGATTATCCACAACAAAAGGCAGCATGGCAGCATAGTGGTTAGCGCAGTTCCTTCACAGCTCCAGGGTCCCAGGTTCGAATCCCAGCTTGGGTCACTGTCTGTGTGGAGTCTGCACATTCTCCCCGTGTCTGCGTGGGTTTCCTCCGGATGCTCCAGTTTCCTCCCACAGTCCAAAGATGTGCAGGTTAGGTGGATTGGCCATGATAAATTGTCCTTAGTGTCCAAAAAGGTGAGGTGGGGTTACGGGGATAGGGTGGAGGTGTGGGCTTAAGTAGGGTGCTCTTTCCAAGGGCTGGTGCTGACTCGATGGGCCGAATGGCTTCCTTTGTCACTGTAAATTCTATGATTCTATGAAAAGACCTTGACCAACTCCCTGAGGTAACAGTGTCACGTTGTTGTTCTTTACTGCCAACTGCTGGTTGGCGGTCTTGTCTATCACTATATACACGACTGCTGATGCATATAATCACATCCCCTTTCCTTTTGAAATGTATTGTTTTACATACATTATTTCAATTTACTATAAAATATACACGATATGCATAATGTGTTCAATGTTTACAGTCCATCACAAGTCCGGCTTTCTTCTGTGTCTTGTCGACCTTCTGAGCATTGGTTGAGCCTGTGAGTTTCCTTGATTTTCACCTGTTGTTGAAGATGATTCTTGCTGTTTTTCTTTGTTTTGTATATTTTCAGCTCGTTCTGTTTCTGTATGCTTTGACAAAGGGTCGTCTGGACTCGAAATGTTAGCTCTTTTCTCTCCCTCCAGATGCTGCCAGACCTGCTGAGATTTTCGAGCATTTTCCCTTTGGCTTCAGATTCCATCATCCACAGTAATTTGCTTTAATCTCTTCTTGACCTTGTTGCTCTGTCAATGACCACGAGACAAAAATGGTGAAACTATTGAGGCTTTATTGCACAAGATGTTGAGCCTCCTGCAGCTGGAACCAGAATGGGAGCAGCGCAGGAGAGCATACACTTTTATACAGCGCCTGCTGGGAGGAGCCAGCAGGCTGGGCTTTACTGTGGTACCTGTAATACAGTGGCAGTACCGTAATACGTGTAGTGTGTTACCAGTGGTGTTTACCACACAACGGTTGTGCCCACTCAGATCCAGAAGTGGGCTCTGCTTTTCGCTGCATACCTGTATTCTTTTGAGCACCGCCCTGGAACTCTGATAGCGAATGCAGATGCGTTGAGTCATCTTCCCCTGCCGGTGGTTTCGGTGAATCGGCCCACGGCCAACAAAATTGTTGTGGCCCTAAATTTTATGAACACACTGCCTGTGATGGCTGCCTACATCTGCGAGTGGACACAGACCAATCTGGTTCTGGCTAAGGTGCAATGGATTTTGCACAATGGACCACAACGGCTGCGTCCAATGGTGTTTAAAAGCCTTTTCCACAGAGATGCCAGAGCGGATCATCGTGGAAAATGTCCTCCTGTGGGGCACAAGGGTCGTAATCCCTGCAAAAGGACAAGCTTTAGCTCTGAAAGACCTTCAGGTGGCACATTCGGTGTCTCCAAGATGAAAATGCTGGCCAGGAGTTATGACTAGTGGCCAGGACTCAATGCGGTCCTTGAGGTGATAATCCAATGCTGTCCCGTTGCCACGAACATCAAAAGCTTCTGGTAGCGGCACCTCTGCACCCGTGAGAGTGGCCAAGGTGTTCCTGGACTCATGCAGATTTTGCTGGCCAGTGTCTAGGATTCATGTTTCTCATGGATGCGCACTCGAAATGGCTGCCGGTCCACAAAATGGCATCACCTTCCGCGCAACCGTCAAACAGTTGTGCATCTCTTTCCTGGCCCACAGCACACCGGAGGTACTTGTTACCGACAATGGGGCTTCATTTACCAGTGAAGAACTTACTGCATTCATGAAAGCAAATGGCATTCGCCACGTTCACACCATACCTTATCATCTGGTGTCAAATGAACTGGTGGAGCGCGCAGTACAGACAGTGAATCAGAGTCTGAAGAAAGAAACCACAGGTTCGATGGATACCAGACTGGCACATTTTCTGTTCTCGTATAGAACTATACCTCATGCTGTGACTGGGGTGGCGCCAGCCAAAATGTTGATGGGTCACCGACTCCGGACTCGGTTGGGGTTGTTGCTCCCCGACATTGGCGCAAAAGTGTGGCAGACACAAGATATACAAGGGCGTTCCCCGACTCGGCGTTGTCTTCTGCGATTTGCACTTGATGAGGCGCCCTACACCCGTAACTTTGGCGCAGGTCTTCGCTGGCATCTGGGGGTTGCCGCTCGTCAATCCGATCTGGTATCATACCAGGTCCATGTTCGAGGTCAGCTAATGAAGCGTCACCTGGACCACCTCCGTGTCCAGAGGTTCGCAGCTCGGGAGACTCCTCGGAAAACTTCACCCCAGTCCCGCAGGTTGAACCGGTTCCGTGGCCTGTGCATCCGGCTCCCTCGTCTGATTTTTCTTGTGATACAGCGATGTATGGTCGTCTGATTCCAATATGGATACAGACCTCTGGGGTCTCTGACACAGATGTTGTAGTTTGGCTGCCTTCAGATGTTTCTCTGTCAAGATGTTCCAGCCACAAGTGCCTTTCTCCGGTTAGGTATAAGCCAGCTGACCCGGTCTCACCTCCTGGCAGCGGTGTGCCAAAGCCAAATCGTCTGCGTCATCAACTACCCGTCGGGACTGCGCTGATATCGTCTGTTCCTTCCTCGTCATCAGTATTGTTGACTTTTTCTGCTTCTCATTTTCATCGTCCTCTTCATTACCCTTGAGGTTTTTTTTTACTTTGGAAGGAGCGGTGTAATAATCTGCAAGGGACACACGAGGCGGGGTTGACTATTTTCCCCGTGTGGCTCGGGGAAGTATGAGCTCCTCCACTAACTATGGGGCTAATGACTATGTTGTATAAAAGGTCAGTTGGTCAGGAACCGGCTGACACAGAGCGAGGACCCGGTGAGGTATAACTGGACCCCCATGTAAATAGTTGTTCTTATAAATAAACATTTTCTTTTGTTTACTTGTCGGTCTCCCCTCGCCTTTATTAAAAATTTATTGAATGCAAATTTTCAAAATTATGATGAAGGAAATCACCAAAAGTTGTCTACCGTGTGATTAATTCTTAAAGGACATTGATATCAAAAAGTCACTGGTTTGATTTAGTGACCATGGTATAGCTGCTTGGAGTATGCAAGCAGGTATATACAAGCAAACAAGGGCAAGTTCTGAAGAAGACTGCAATTAAAAGTGACTTACCGGAGGAGTACTAAGACTAGATGGAGGAAGTAACAATATTGGAAACCTTCAAGTATTTATATCCAGGGCCCGGGTTGAGATACTGCAAAGAAGAATGATGTCAGTTTTTGATTATGCTCCTGTGAAATGCCAATGGGATATGTTACTTTGTGCATTTATATAGGGCCTTTAACATTGTTGTTTGAGACATTAAATTTATTTTCTTGGGGAGTCAAGGGGAAACTTGGGAAATTTTGAATTTACACTTCATTTTGTGCATCGTTTGATATTTTGGATCTGATTATAATTTTGTCCTTCAAAACTAAAAATAGTTTCTCCTAAGAAGGTAACAGTTTTTAAGAATCAGAGACAGAAAAATGGAAGCGGTTGTCCAGATTTCAGTTGAATTTTTACAAGATCCAGTATGTCCAAGGTCACAAGGAAATTTTACCTGAGGTAAGTTGTCGATTGGTGAACTGAAACTGTTTGCAACATACCTGCAATAATTTCGAGCAGGACCACATTCCACATACACAAATCAGAACTTGTTCATTATGTCCTCTGATCTTTGCCCCAAACCTTATAGAACCTGGCGGCAAATGTAGGATTCCATGAATTACCTGCAATCGACTTTGACAATTTAAAATAAACAGCTTTCAGGGGGGATAAGGCCATTGAAACAAAATTTAAAAAAAGAGTATCACCCTCTTTTAAATGTTGAGCAGCCATTTTAAATATTTTCTCACACACATGACTATAAATTATAGTTGCTGACAATAATAGATGGATACATAATAAGACTGTATGACATTCCTTGTGTCTTCTATTTTAAATTTAGTGCGTAGCACCCTCTGAGTCAGAAGGTTGTGTTTTCAAGATGCACTTCAGAGGCTTGGGCACATTCTTTTAATATATACTCATTCATGGAATGTAGGCATTCCTGGCATTTTATTTATTTATTATGCATGCCTAATTGCCCTTCTGTAGGTGATGTGGTGGCATCACAGCACAGTAGCATAGTGGCTTCACAGCGGCAGGGCCCCAGGTTCGATTCCTGGCTGGGTCACTGTCTGTGCGGAGTCTGCATATTCTCCCCGTGTCTGCGTGGGTTTCCTCCGGATGCTCCAGTTTCCTCCCACAAGTCCCGAAAGATGTGCAATTAGGTAATTTGGACATTCTGAATTCTCCCACCTCTTCATTCACCTGAGGAAGAAGCTGTTCTCCGAAAGCTAGTGATTCGAAACAAACCTGTTGGACTTTAACCTGGTGTTGTAAGACTTCTTACTGTGCCCACCCCAGTACAACGCTGGCATCTCCACATCATTGTAAATGATGGACTGACTTTGGGGAGTCAGGAGGGGAATCAATCACAGCAGAATATAAGGCCCCAGTTAATTTTCTGGTCATTGATAACACACAGGATATTGAGAGCAATGCCAGTGAATGTCATGGGGAGATAGCGTGATTTTCTCTTGTTGGAGAAGGAAATTGCCTGGCACATGTATGGCGCAAATGTTACTTGCCACTTACCATCTCAGGCCTTAATATTGTCCAGGTTTTGCTGTGTGTGGGTATGGACTGTTTCATTATCTGAGGAGATGTGAATCATCGCCATCCCAACTTCTGATCTCATAATAGAGGGACATTCTTTGATGAAGCAGCTAAAGATGGTTGGCCACAGGACATTGTGCCACCTTTCCAATGTGACATTAAACCAAGTACCTGTTTTCCCTCTGGGGTGAACGTTTTATTAGAAGAACAGAGAAGCTCTTCCTGTGGTCTGCTAACACATATTTCTCAACTAACACCTTTACCGGATTATCTGGTTATTATCAAACTGTGTTTGTGAGTCATTGCTGTGTGCAAATTGGCTGCCATATTGCTTACATTGCAGCAGTGGGTACACTTCAAAAGTACTCCATTGGCTACGAAGTGATTTGGGATATTCAAACTTCCTGATTGGCACTACATAAATGCAAGTCTTTCTTTTCAGAGACTTAAAAAAAAATTCCAATTAAGGGGTAATTTAGTGTGGCCTTTCCACCTATACTGCATGTCTTTTGAGCTGTGGGAGTGAGACCCATGCAGACAGAGGGAGATGGTGCAAATTCCACACAGATAATGACCTGGGGCCAGGATCGAACCCGGATCCTCGGCAGTGTGAGGCAGCAGTGTTACCACTGCACCACCCTGCTGCCTAGTCTTTTAACCTGTTTCATGGAATCATAGAATTTACAGTCTCAGAAGGAGGCCATTCAGCCCATCGAGTCTGCACCAGCCCTTGGAAAGAGCACCCTACCTAAACCCATGCATCCACCCTATCCCCGTAACCCTACCTAACCTTTTTTTGGACACTAAGGGCAATTTTGCATAGCCAATTCCCCAAACCTGCACATCTTTGGACTGTAGGAGGAAACTGGAGCACCCGGAGGAAACCCACGCAGACATGGGGAGAATGTGCAGACTCCCCACAGACAGTGACCCAAGCCAGGAATCAAACCTGGGACCCTGACGCTGTAAAATAAATGCTTTAATGCACCAGTTGAATAATGAATGGAGAACGATTTCATAATATTTATCTCCTATCATCAGCATTTGTAATTTTTGGGTAATATTGTTGTCCAGAGTTTAACGTTTTTGTTTGAACTGGGAGTAAAAGCCATCGGGCTGCAGCAATTATTCAAATCAAAATGCATAAAGAATCCATTTGCAGGAATTGGTGGGAGTGTGAGGCACTGGGGTGTTGGGGGAGGGGGGGGGGGGGGCGTTGCTCAGTGGTGGGGGATGCACAGGGTGGAAGTAATTTTGTGGCAACAAGTACAATTGATTGACCAAATACCGTCTAAAGCTTGCAATCAACGATGCTCATTGATTATTAGCATCACTCCTCACACTTCCCTATATGTGGACCATTCAAGGTTCACTCCCTGATATCGAAAAATAACAAGAACTGTTCACCACAGGAAAGTAAATAAACTGAAAACTGCTTCCAATGTTGAAAAGTGCAGCAAGGCCCATAGCTCATACACAATAAAGTAAACATCATTATACTATTTGGGAACAAAACCCTAAATATGGGGATATCATTGTATATCTTTAATTGCTCCATATTTTATTTTCAAACCCTGATGTGCTAGTGCAGTGACAGGGACACTCAAGTGTGAATGCTGGAAATCTGAAATAAAAAATAAATTCTGAAAATAGTCAGCAGATCCGAGTGCATTTATAGAATGAGAGAAACAGAGACAGTTAACATTTCAGTTCACTTACTGTTTGTCAGAAACACCATCAGAATCCCATCTGGCCAAAGTATTTTTGTTTGTTGTGTGGAACTTTCACACATATGAATGTTGCCATTCCATTGTATAGCTTTGTAAATGTGTATTATTATTGCGATTACTACATTTCACTTCCACGTTTCTTATCTGATTTCCTTGCACACAGCTTCTAGCAATTCAAGAATGTTGGCTGATTATTTGCTCACTCTAATAAGGCGGCGGCTGGCCCACTGTCAATACTGATGGACAATTGAACCTGAAAACTTCTTTCTGTATAGCTCAGATAGATATTCAATTTGCCAACTTAGCTAGCAGCAAAGGGTGGCATGTGGCACAATGGTTAGCACTGCTGCATACAGTGCTGAGGACCCGGATTCAAATCATAGCCCTAGGTCACTGTCCGTGTGGACTTTGTACATTCTCCCCGTGTCTGTGTGGGTTTCACCCTGACAATCCAAAAAGATATGCAGGTTAGGTGGATTGGCCACGCAAAATTGCCTCTTAATTGGAAAAAAAAGGGTTGGGTACTCTAAATTTATTTTAGAAAAACTTAGCTAGCAGCATATTGGAGCATGTGGGCTAACTGATGTTGAAGTCAGCAGTGACTGATTAATAATAAGAAGAATAATCTTTACTGTCACAAGTAGGCTTGCATTAACACTGCAATGAAGGTACTGTGAAAAGTTACTCCGGCACCTGTTCGAGTGCATAGAGGGAGAATTCAGAATGTCCAATTCATCTACCAGCACGTTTTTCGGGACTTGTGGGAGAAAAGCGGAGCACCCGGAAGAAACCACGCAGACATGGGGCGAACGTGCAGACTCAGCACTGTGACCCAAGCCGGAAATCAAACCTGGGACCCTAGCGCTGTGAAGCAACAGTGCTAACCACTGTGCTACCGTGCCACCATAAGGAATGATGGTACAATAATCCCTAGGTGTTACAATCTTTATTTGATTTCCGCAAATTCAACCAGTTTCGGCCTGATATTTGCACTCAGGAAACCTATTCGTTGTGTGAAAGCATTTATCGGACAATTGCAACATAAGCAAGACATTTATACTGGCTAACTGCATTTAAAAAAAAAGACTTGCAGGTTCTATCTTGTGACTGAATGCATAAAACAGTGTGTGCTCGCTTTGATGTAACCACTTTCTGGAAAGAACCGAACAGTGGTGCATGAGAGGCTCAGGTCAAAACATTTCAGGTGGAAGATCTAGCAGATCTTAAGGTTAGTACATCATAAATCCAGAGGTACTTTCTTGGGGTACATCTAGATTTCAAATTTAACTCATTAACCTAGCCACATCTAGTAAGGGAACTACTGCAATGAATTAAAAAAAAAAGATTTTAAATGAAAATCCACAACCTAAACTTGTATATTTGTGTGTATATATGAGAAGTACAAGACAAGTTCGAGGCGATTCTGTGATCTGCTGCTCTCAGTGGGGAGTCCTGTTACCCGGGACATTTGTGGTGTAGCATGTGTTATAATGGTGAGGCAAAAAATCACAAGTTACTGCCTGCCATTTTCAAAGGTCAGCCTGGGGCTTCCAGAATGCAAAATCATTCCTTGTCTCTTTCTTAGTATGCAGCTAACAAATATTATAATCAATATAGATTTACTCACTGTCACAGGTCTGATGGGCTGAATGGCATCCTCCGTGATGTAATTTATTTGATTCAGTAGTGTGTTATCAAAGACTCACTGGTTAGTTACCACCATGTTATCTCTTGTAACTACATGTAAAATTAACTGTTACAGCTACAGGAAAAACTTGCTATTATGAAGGGAACTGACAAAATTAACCTGAAAATTGTGTTTGATATAGCAAATCCAAGGGAATGCAAGTTGAAGATTAAATCAGGAGGATGTTTTAAACCCAAAAGTTAAAAGTGTGAAGAAATTATTTGGGAAAAGTAGCAAAGCAAATGGTATAAATTGATTCAGACCAAATAGATCTGTTTATAGGGAGAACAAGGTTTGAAAACATAGTGAGAAAATGAGGTTCACCTTTAATGAGGTATGTGCTAGTTGAGTATCCCCCTATTCTCCAAAAATTATTCCGTTCTTACCAGAACTGTTTTTGGCAGAGTAGTCTCCTGTGTTACAAATCAGACTGGCAATGGGTGAGTTTGGATGCGGGGGTTGTGGCAGTGCGGGAGGGGAAGGTGGAAGATGGAATTGTTTTTGGTTGCCTTTGCTGAACTCTATGTTCATGACTACATATTACATATGACTACATGCGACTACATATTAATGACCTGAGCCAAAACCTGGAATGCAGTGAACTATGAGAAGGATAGTGATACACTTTGAGGGCATTTTAGCTGGTGGAATAGACGGCCACATGGGAAATTAAATTTAATGCAGAGAAGTGTGAAGTGATATATTTTGGTAAGAAGAATGTGAAGGAATAAAGAGACCTAAGATTGTTGAAGGTCATAAGTAACCTCTCGAATGCATTTGTGCGGAGATGCATGAGAATACCTGCAGAGGTTCTCCTGTGGAGCCCCAGAACAAGCCACTTGCAAACAAATTCAGAACAGCGGTCACTTTGAGAGCTGCTGACAATGGATGGTCTTGCTGCATCAATTCCTTCTGGAGAATATGGCAGATGTGAACCACTACATCCCTTGATAGGCAAAACCTCCTACGGCACTGTCTCTTGCTCATCTGAAGGTATGAGAGGCATCTTCAATATACTGCTACAACACCCTGGGTGAGTGCGTGTTCAGTTCCAGCCCCACAGACCCCGGAGTCCCAACATTTTAATCAATAATTTGTGAATTTTCCTGAGATCTTTAACCCTTGACTGCTCCAATGAGTTACAGGCACCAGATTTAAAAGTAAAACATGAACAAACTGTTTATTTGTAACAAGAGTAACAGATGAACATATAATAGAAATAATAGAATGATGGTCTAGTCTACCTATTCCCAAAATCGCTGTCCCACACTCCACCCAGATACACACAAGCCAGATACACGGTAAGAGAATTAGCGAAGAATTAAAATAATGGGAATTGAACAAAAAGGTTTTACATGAATCTTCACTGCTGTGATTGTGGGCTCCTCCACAACAGTGCTCAATAACGGGACCCTGCAAGCCTGCATACTTAGCCCCGACTATACTCCCTGTACACACACGACTGGGTGGCAAAATTTGGTTCCAACTCCATCTACAAGTTTGCTGACGATTCGACCATAGTGGGCCGGATCTCGAATAGCGACGAGTCAGAATACAGGAGGGAGATAGAGAACCTAGTAGAGTGGTACAACAACAACAATCTATCCCTCAATGCCAGCAAAACTAAAGAACTGGTCATTGACTTCAGGAAGCAAAGTACTGTACACACCGCTACCAGCATCAACGGGGCCAAGGTGGAGATGGTTAGCAGCTTCAAATACCGAGGGGAACATGTCTCCAAAAATCTGTCCTGGTCCACCCATGTCAACGCTACCACCAAGATAGCACAACAGCACCTATATTTCCTCAGGAAACCAAGGAAATTTGGCATGTCCACATTAACTCTTACCAACTTTTACAAAGAAAGCATCCTATCTGGCCGCATCACAGCCTGATGTGGCAACTGCTCGGCCCAAGACCGCAAGAAACTTCAGAGCGTCGTGAACACCGCCCAGTCCATCACACAAACCTGCCTCCCATCCATTGACTCCATCTACACCTCCCGCTTCCTGGGGAAAGCGGGCAGAAAAATCAAAAACCCCTCCCACCCGGCTTACTCACTCTTTCAACTTTTTCCATCGGGCAGGAGATACAAAAGCCTGAGAACACTCACAAACAGACTCAAAAACAGCTGCTTCCCCACTGTCATCAGACTCCTAAATGACCTTCATATGGACTGACCTGATTAACATTACACCCCTCTATGCTTCACCCGATGCCGGTGTTTTGTAGTTACATTGTATACCTTGTGTTGCCCTATTATGTATTTTCTTTTCATGTACTTAATGATCTATTGAGCTGTTCACAGAAAAATACTTTTCACCGTACTTCAATACACGTGACAATAAACAAAAAAAAAATCCAAAATGTAGGTGCCGGTCGCTCCGAATGTGACCCTCTGGGGAATGAATAGATACAAGAGATTCAGGTTGGTGCAATTCTGTCCTTCGGCCACCAGATGGAGCCTTACATAGGAGATTCAGGTCAATACAATTCTATCTTTTGCCCACCAGATGGAAGCTCCACCTCCCTGAAATATTACTGAAGCTTTATACCCGAGAAATCATAGACTTTTCCATTCGCCTGATCTCTGTGAGACTCCAGCTGTATTATGAAGAGCGTTCTCAGATTGGGATTTCCCCAGCCATTCAGACAGAGGATTAATGTATGACAGACCTGGTGAGAAACTGCTTGCTGTCTTTCACTCCAGAAGATCCCTTCACAGATCTAACCGCTGCCTACAATCTTCCAAATAAGAGTGCCTTCACAGGTCTGGCTCGGAGCTTTTTAAATCACCTGGCAGAGAAAGAGAGCAGAGAGTGTGGCTTCCAGCTGCTTCCTGCCTGTGTCTTTCCACAAAATCCAGGACAAAATGGAGCTGTTCACATGACCCACCTTTCTTCTGGAAGATTCTGAATGGTTCCACAAGCAAAAACAGGAGATGGCTTAGAGCTCCAGACTCACTGACTGGTTGCTTGCCAAGTCTATCAAACTGACATAATGTGCTCTGCTCAGAACCTTAAGAGGGAGTCCTGGGCTAGTGCATTAGACCAGGGGTATTTTGGTTTGCCTAAAGTCTGTAGTTTAAGCAAAAATACAAATGTTCCAGCAACTAACAAGAAGGCTGCAGATTAAAAGCAATCAGCAAGACATGAGTTGAAAAGGAAACACAGGACAGACAATAGTTTTACACAGTGTCCTAACAATACACTTGGTTATGCCAAACAGTTCTGCTCAGTTGGTCTTTCAGCCTCAGCTTCAGGGTCTTGAGGGGGCATCACTAAAGCTTGATCACCAGGTCAAGGCTCTTCCTTTTGTCAAGCCTGCAGGCCATGGGCTCTTCCTCTCCTCCTTCTTCGTTGCCTGATTGCCTGATTCATCCATGATGCATTCGTGTTTGCACCTGCAGAAACATTGAACTGATACATGAATGAACAGAAGCCTGCCATATTCACCATCTGGTCACAAACTAGCGTCATTGTGAAGCCCATGGGATTCTTTCATCACAGCCATTCCATCCCCACATTATCCCTTGCAATGTTAATACTGCCTTAACGATCATCTGTGATGTCCGCAACATGGGTTAAGGTGTCGCAATCCCTAAATTGACATTTGACTGTTCCTAACATAATTGAGCTGTGACTTCCTCTCCATTTGTTAAAGCAAAAATTAGTAAGGTACTCCTTCAATTGGCCTACAAGACACTGGCCTGTTCTTTCCACAAACCCTGAGAGCCCTTCTCAGGAGCTTTTCTCAAAGCCTATTTATCGACTGCGGCAGTGGATCAGCCTAAAAAGTGGTTGTTCTGAGATTTTACTGCAAGTCCAGCTTCTAGTGCCCTCCACCAGTGACCGTGGATGTCCCTCCCATCATGCTTGGAGAGCATCATGTGTCGGCTTTCCTCCCACCACGACTGGGCACGACTGACAAAGGACTAACAGGTCCTCCCAATCATTTGTCTTTGTGCTCTCTTCCCTACTCATTGCCCCCCCCGTCATATGTCACTGTGCTCAATTTTCCAATCATTGCCCCCCCCCCCGCCGCTGTCATATGGCAATGCCAGTCACTTCCCTTGCCTGTCTCGTCTCACCATGCGCCCACCCGACTCAAGCCTTTGCCTTCCAACTCCCCCCCTTTGCATTTCAAATTCCCTCCACCCGCTGCCTTCCTGCTGGTCTTGTATGACAAGTCTTGGCTCTGATCCCCCGGCCTTCCAACTGCTCTTGCCAGTGAAGCCTTGGAGCAGCTACAAGCCCAACTTAGGTGGGCACTGTGCACACATACTTTGAGGTCACAAATGAAAAGCTGCTTCCAGGTGAATCATGCCAGTCTAAATAGCCGCTGGCATGGTCCTTTGACCTGGAGATCCAAAGAGTTTGATTATTTAATAAGTACCAACGAGATTAAAATTTATATGTAGCCCGACCGGCCATGAAATTTGGCAGCAGAAAATTTGAAACCATTTTTATACTGGTGCAAAACTGACTTTTGGGCACTGTCCAAATTTTCCCATCTTGCCCAGTATGATACCGGCCACTAATCCTGGGTTGGAGAAATGTATAAGAGGAGGCTGATGAGAAGGGATGTGTTCAAAATCATGAGGAGTGTAGACAGAGTATTTCGAATGAAACCCCCCAATAGTGGAGGGTTCCAGAAGCAGAATCCAGCAATTTAAGGTGCGTGGCAAAAGAACCAGAGGTAACATGGAGGAAAACCTTTAATACAGCATGTAGTTAGGATCTGGGACACATGGCCTGGAGGCAGATTCTATTGTGGCTTTCAAAAGGGATCGGATAAGGACCTGTAGGGAGAAAAATACTTCAGGGCTCTGGGGAAAGAGCAGCGTGATGGACAATTTTTTTTCAGAGAGACAGTATGAACACAACAGGCCAAATGTACACCTTCTGTTCCTTCGCCATTTGATAATTACTGTTCAAACTTGCAGTCAGTTTGTGGTAAAAGCAGCATTCTGTGAGGGCAAAGTGTTAAAATTAAATGTCTGCACCACAGAGTTTTCAGACATCTGTATGATAATGAAATGCTATATTTTCCACTGGAAACAAGTGCATGCACCCAGCTGAATGTCAACTGTCTGACTTTGTGGTTGGTCCATACCTGGCTGTGGGTGCTAAAACTTAAATCCCTTTCAGACTCGTTGTGTAGGCAGTTTGTTCAATCAGACTGCGCAAAACGTGAATAAATGAAATTGAACTACGAGTGATTTTCATTTTCCTTAACTTGTATTGAGTGCGAGAGGAACATGCAAAGTGGTGGATTTACACAGCACGCCTATCAGCATTGTAAAAAGAAAAGGCAGTATAATGGTTCAGATGCAGACTGCGCATCAAGTCCTGGCCAGAATTTGTTCTTTTATTTTCAAACTTTTTCAGTGTTCACAGTTCTCTTTGAAATCCCCTCTCCTCCAGGTTGGTTTTACATTAGCATAATTCGCCGGCAGTGGATGGTTTTCTGGTGTGCACGCAAATGAAAGTCTGTGACAATGTGGTTATGAATGCTGGAGGTTTCAAATACCATCAGTTCTTCACAACATAATTAAAAAGTTACTTCATTTTTCCCTCATTCTTAAGGTCTCCCTCTATCACCGACCAGTTACCAGTTCAGTGGGTAGGTAAATAGCCACTTCCTGGAGCTCTGTCAATGAATAAAGTTGTCTGAAGAAGTGAACAGACCAGCTCATTTCCCTTTCTTCTTCCAATGGGCAAGCGCCCAATTCCCACTATTCACACCATCATTGCTGCTCAATTGATGCTAGGAACTTGTCACATGTGAAGAATAATGGACATTCGACTGTTATGCCATTTACTGCCACAGTTTGGAGGTACCTCACTTTAGATTTCTATACCAAATATTTTCACTGGGAATAACAGTAGTGATGTGACATAAGTATAGTTATTAGATATAGCTTGCTCATATCAAGGCTAAGAGTGTTTTAGCCAAACAAAAATGCTGGTACTTTTTTGAGACTATTATGAAACCCAACTCACTTCCATCGAAATCGAGAAAATACAAGCCAGAGGAGGTAATTTGGCCCTTTGAGCTTGCTCTATTCAATATGATCATGGATGATTCTCTATCTCAACTCCCATGCTCTTCAGTACTTCGCAAGCCTCCATACACAAGTGCTTACAAGAGGAGATGGCTGCAACCATCTCAAGGGCTCACAATTTTGTCCATTTTGAGCGGGATCAGACAAGCCAGGATGCATGAGCTTTGCGGATGAAATGAAAATGAAAATCACTTATTGTCACGAGTAGGCTTCAATGAAGTCACTGTGAAAAGCCCCTAGTCGCCACATTCCGGCGCCTGTCCGGGGAGGCTGGTACGGGAATCGAACTGTGCTGCTGGCCTGCTTGGTCTGCTTTAAAAGCCAGCGATTTAGCCTGGTGAGCTAAACCAGCCCCCGATATCTCTGGGTTTCCACTGGTGCAGGTGTCATCGACAGCTCTCATGTAGCATTCATAACTCTGAACTATGTGAGCCACAAGGGCTTCCACTCATTGAATGCTCAGCTCATCTGTGACCACACCAAATGCATTATGTAAGCGTGTGCTCGATTCCCAGGGAGTGTGCACAACTCCTATATTCTGAGCCACTATCAGACCCCTGACATGTTTCAGGATCCACTGAGGATGCTGGTTGACTCCTTGGCAACAAGGGCTACAGGAAGTGGCTATTTATCTGCCCACTGAGAAGGTGACTGATGATACCTGTGCAGAGGCCGCACAGTGCAGCTGAAACAAGATACAATGAGGTTACGGTCAGCTTTCCGGTGCCTGTTGGGCTGACCTGCGGGAGGTCCTCCCACAAAACTCTGAAAACATCCTCCCTGGACGTATCCGGGCTGACCTGCAGGAGGCCCTCCCACAAAACTCTGAAAACATCCTCCCTGGACGTATCCGGGCTGACCTGCAGGAGGCCCTCCCACAAAACTCTGAAAACATCCTCCCTGGACGTATCCGGGCTGACCTGCAGGAGGCCCTCCCACAAAACTCTGAAAACATCCTCCCTGAACGTATCCGGGCTGACCTGCAGGAGGCCCTCCCACAAAACTCTGAAAACATCCTCCCTGGACGTATCCGGATTTAAAAAGGCAGAAATTTCAGGAATGGGCCATATGCCCTCTGGACCTGGAACAATGGGTTTCCACTGGTGCTTCTCCTAAAATGGGACTTTGTCCCCACGCTTGTGTAAAAATGCTGGAGTTTTACTCAGGAGATTCCTGCAAATGAGATCAGCTAAGTCAATGCCCTGCAGGGGGCTAGCAGGGAAGCAGGGTAATTCACGCAGCTTCAGCTGTGGATACAGGCCCCCGCACTTCCATTTATGATTCCGCACATGTGCATGCCGGCGGCCTCCAGCGGCCGCGGCGAGTGCCACAGTGGACTCGGGCTGTGGAGGTAAACTGAAAACTTAGACCCCCACCCGATCAGCCACGCACCCGAGGATCTGACTGTACGGATATTAACCCTGGCCGCCAAGAAGCCCCCCCCCCCATCCCGGTGTCCGATCCCCCCGTCCCCACCAGAGCAGCCGCAGACTGAGTCCGCAGCCGCCACGCGAGCATCCCGACCAGCAATAGCAGGTTAGTGCCACGCCATCAGGAACTCGGCTGGTTGGGAGCAGAGGATCGCTGAGCTGGCCTCTGTCAATGGGCCTCCAGTCGCGTGGCATAATCCACGATCTCACCGATTCTCGGGTCCCGGAGAATTGCTGGACCGGCTCCAGGCCCAATTTCAGCGTGAAATTGGATTCTCCGCCCCACGCTGAATACGATTTCGGCGCAGGGCTGCAGAGAATCCAGCCCAAGGTATCCCTCATCGGCCAGCAGTGCAAACAAAGAGCTGTTGACGGACCCAGTGTCTTTTTTCCAGCAAGTAGAAGAAGGGGGAGCCGCATTCCAGGTCCTTAAGACATCAGATCCACAACCTCACATACACAGCATAAAACCCAATGATTACAGATCCCTCAGCGCATGCTCCTTCTCTTTGTGCGCCAACCACAGGGCTGGGTCCTCACCAGGCTGACCGAGACTTTACTCCAGGTTCTCCAACTTCTGGACCCTGGATTTCCACCTCTTTGTTGGCCACTGTGGTAGTGTGACTAGGGGTATTACGGTACCTTAGAAGTGAGCTGCTATTGGTGCAGAGGACTCGCTGCCCATTGGCCCGGGTAAGTCATGTGCCTCTCAGCCGATTGGCTGAGAGGTAGGTAGCTCCATCTACAAGGCGGGCTATAAGAACCTGTGCTTCCCGGCAGTCGGCCATTCTTCTGTACGTCTGCTGCCGGGCACACATCTTGTGCATTAAAGCCTATCGTTTGGATCTCATCTTCGTCTCGTGTCCAATTGATGGTGCATCAACCACTTCACATACTCTTAGCAGACACAGACGTGAGTCTTGCTCAGGTCCACCATAGCCTCACGGAGGGGAAGGCTCCCGTTTGCTTTTCCAGCCAGCCCAGGAGTGATGCATCACTCGTTCTCCAGCAGCAGGTTGCTAAGGTGGCGGTACCTGGGCCTCGACAAGCGCAAGACGGGACGACCTGCAGCCACACCAGGGAGTGGTCCGATCATGGCACCTGCTGCAGGGAAGCTGACGGAATGCAGGACAAGTATCCTTTTGGGATGTAAAGTGGTTGATTCTGCACGCTGCGATTCCGGGTCTCACGAAAGTGAACATGCTGGAGTCAGGATGGAGATGTCACCAGACTTCCACCAAATTGAGGGACCCAACCAGGTCCCTAACCTTCACCACTGCTTGCATCCGGCGCTGGGTACCGAGGCGGTCACTGGCCCTGAGGGTGCATTTGAAATCCACCCCCCCTCCAGCCGAAGACGATGCACTGGACTGCAGCAATGGAGCGAAGAAGAGTGGTCACTTTTTCAAAGAAAGTCGTTGTCAGTTGGGGGGTTCCAGGTGCAGCTAATGACCTGGCACAGGCTATGTAACCTCCAACATCTCCGGCTGAAATTGCAGGGCCAATAAGATAGCCTTGCCATCAGAATAGGGGGCCAAGTGACTCATGCAGATCGCACCCTGACCACTCCAGGAACTAGGTGGCCTCATCTCCCGGAATGTTGAAGGTTTTGTGCAGGAAGCACACTGCATACTTCCCGTCCTGGAGGACAGAGAAGTACTAGAATCTGCGCTGTGCCTCCCTGCTGCTGTTGATGTTCAGGCTGGCTATGGTCTGCTTCATGTCAAAAGGATTGCGCTACCAATACCACTTTAGTGCTCTGAGTGAGGGGGTGGGGGGGGTGGGGTGGGGGCAAGTGTGCCCCTCCTTCCCTCAGGAGCCTGGTGAGGAAGCCATTCAGCTGCCGTCACACATTCCGGTCCATCTCTAGCACCCCTTTGCAGGAAGCATGGGTGGACCTGACCAGCAGCGCCAGGTCTGACCAGAGGTTGTGGGCCAGCTGGACTCTGTTCAGGCGACTGTGGTTGAGGGGAACAGGAAATCCCAGAGTTCCCCAGGGGTTTAGGGAGTCCACTGCCTTGCTACAGCGAGATTCCAATTTACCCCTAGAGCCCACCACTGAGCAACTGTCCTTCTTGGCAGTCCCCATCAATGCCTGAGTCCTCCGCCACAGAGTGTGGCAAATGGCACGGACCCTCCAACCAACCAACCTGCCTACCCCCAGGATCGACGATAGAGGGTTCCTCTTTGGGCCCCTCTCGAGGCTCTGCACGAGAGGGAGGCAATGGCGTCCAAAGAAATGAAATGAAAATGAAAATCGCCTATTGTCACAAGTAGGCTTCAATGAAGTTACTGTGAAAAGCCCCTAGTTGCCACATTCCGGCGCCTGTTCGGGGAAGCTGGTACGGGAATTGAACCGTGCTGCTGGCCTACCTTGGTCTGCTTTGAAAGCCAGCGATTTAGCCCAGTGTGCTAAACCAGCCCCTCATGCAGGTTAGGTGGATTGGCCATGATAAATTGCCTTAGTGACCAAAAACGTTAGATGGGGTTATTGGGTTACGGGGATAGGGTGGAAGTGGGGGTTTAAGTGGGTTGGTGCAGACTCGATGGGCTGAATGGCCTCCTTCTGCACTGTATGTTCTATATCTCCGCTCCGGACCCAAGAAGGTGGTGCTTGATGCTAAAAGGTGGTTTGGAGAGCGGGGGACCCTCCTCACGACTGCCACCGAGTGATCAAGAGGTCACTCTCCCAATGTTCTCTCAATGGATATCTTCGGATGAAAAAAGGCTCCGATTTCGGTGTCCCGTCCATGTTGGCCCTCGGGAGCCCTGCTCAAGCTACTGTGACAGCATGTGCTTCATTTTGATACATGCTTTGAGTCCCCCGGGGGCCAGAGTGTGACCTTGAGTGATAGGGGCACCACTCACTCTTCATCAGGTGGGGGGAGATGTTTAGAGCTCCATTATAAGCGGAGTCCCCCCCCCCCCCCCCCCCGCCCAGCCTCCAAGGAGTGGCGCATCTTCCGAGGGAGTGTTCTGGCCAGGAAAACTAGTCAACAGGACTAGTGCAATTAGTGAATAATGTGCATTCACAAACACATTATCCATTATACTCCCTGTACACACATGACTGATTGGCAAAATTTGGTTCCAACTCCATCTACAAGTTTGCTGATGATACAACCATAGTGGGCCGGATCTCGAATAACGACGAGTCAGAATACAGGAGGGTGATAGAGAACCAAGGGGAGTGGTGCAGCGACAACAATCTCTCCCTCAATGCCAGCAAAACTAAAGAGCTGTTCATTGACTTCAGGAAGCAAAGTACTGTACACACCCCTGTCAACATCAACGGAGCCGAGGTGGAGATGGTGAGCAGTTTCAAATTCCTGGTGGTGCACATCACCAAAAATCTGTCCTGGTCCACCCATATCGACGCTACCACCAAGGTAGCACAACAGCGCCTATACTTCCTCAGGAAACTAAGGAAATTCAGCATGTCCACATTAACTCTTACCAACTTCTACAGATGCACCATAGAAAGCATCCTATCTGGCTACATCACAGCCTGGTATGGCAACTGCTCGGCCGAAGACCGCAAGAAACTTCAGAGAGTCGTGAACACAGCCCAGTCCATCACACGAACCTGCCTCCCATCCATTGATTCCATCTACAACTCCCGCTGCCTGGGGAAAGCGGGGAGAGAAATCAAAAACCCCTTCCACCTGGCTTATTCACTCTTCCAACTTCTTCCATTGGGCAGGAGATACCGAAGTCTGAGAACACACATGAAAAGACTCAAAAACTGCTTCTTCCCTGCTGTCACCAGACTCCTAAACGACCCTCTTATGGACTGACCTGATTAACACTACATCCCTGTATGCTTCATCTGATGCCAGTGCTTATGTAGTTACATTGTATACCTTGTGTTGTCCTATTATGTATTTTCTTTTCTTCCCTTTTCTTCCCATGTAATTAATGATCTGTTGAGCTGCTCGCAGAAAAATACTTTTCACTGTACCTCAGTACACCTGCCAATAAACAAATTCCAATCCAGAAGGGGGGAGAACTCAGCGCCATAAGGGGAAGAAAGCTAAGTCTTAATGTGACCGTTCCTGAGGCTGCATTCTTCTGCTGCTGGTTCTCTACCTTCTTGGACAACCCTGACATGAGAAAGGGAAGCCTGGCTAGTGCGTTGGATGGGTGGGCAGTCAGAACGGATGGATGGATCCACTCATATGGGGGGGGGGGGGGGGGGGGGGGGGAGACCAGGGGGCCTGTGAGCTTATTACTGACAATGGCAGGTCAGTAATGAGAATTTTTTTGCAAAGGTTAATAGTATGTTGGCCTTCATTGCGAGAGATTCGAGTATAGAAGCAGGGATGTGTTGCTGCAATTATACAGGGCCTTGGTGAGTTCACACTTGGAGTATTGTGTGTAGTTTTGGTCTCCTTATTTGAGGAAGGATGTTCTTGCTCTCGAGGGAGGGATTACCAGCAAAGGTTTACCAGATTGATTCCAGGGATGGCGTGACTGTCATATGAGGAGAGATTGACTAGGTTCGGATTGTTCTCGCTGGAGTTCAGAAGAATTGAGGGGGGATCTCATAAAGACTTTTAAAATTCTAATGTGACTAGACAGGGTTGATGCAGGGAAGATGTTACCAATGATGGGTGTGTCCAGAACCAGGAATTACAGTCTGAGGATTCAGGGTAAACCATTTCAGACAGATATAAGGAGACATTTCTTCACCCAAAGAGTGGTGAATCTGTGGAATTCATTACCACAGGAAGTAGTTGATGCTAAAACATTGAATATATTCATGGGATGGCAAGATATAGCACTTGGGCAGAATGGGATCAAAGGCTATGGGGAGAAAGCAGGATTAGGCTATTGAGTTGGATGATCAGCCATGATCGTGATGAATGGCGGAGCAGGCTTGAAGGGCCAAAAGGCCTCCTTCTGCTCCTATCTTCTATGTATCTATGTTTGTACAACCCGATTTCCCTATTAAATGTGGATGCTAAGATATTGGTCAATGTATTAGTGCTGAGGCTGGAGCAGTGTCTCATTCAAGTTATCAGGGAGGATTAGATGGGTTTCTTATAAGGGTCGGAAATTGTCAGTGGGGACGGAGCAGGAGGTCATTGTTGTACTAGATGCTGTGAAGGCCTTTAATAGGATAGAATGTGTTCAAGGTACTGGAAAGGTTTGGCGTGGGGCCTAAATTTGTGTTGTGGGTACGATTGTTGTATAATGCACCGAAGGCCAGTGTCCGCACACACAACGTGAGCTTGGGGTATTTTAAATTGAACAGGGGAATGAGATAGATGTGCTCCATGTCCCCCATCTTCTTTGCGTTGGCGATTGAACCTTTGGCCATTGCTCTGAAGGCTCCACATAGGTGGTGGGGGATAAGGAGTGCAGGGGATGGACCATGGAGTGTCCATGTATGTTGATGACTGCCTACTGTACGTGACGGATCCAATCCCCTCCATGGGTGATACAAAGGCGCTGTTGAGGTGAATTTAGAATTTAGAACAGTACAGCACAGAACAGGCCCTTCAGCCCTCGATGTTGTGCCGAGCAATGATCACCCTACTCAAACTCACGTATCTACCCTATACCCGTAACCCAACAACTCCCCCTTAACCTTACTTTTTAGGACACTACGGGCAATTTAGCATGGCCAATCCACCTAACCCCGCACATCTTTGGACTGTGGGAGGAAACCGGAGCACCCGGAGGAAACCCACGCACACACGGGGAGGACGTGCAGACTCCGCACAGACAGTGACCCAGCCGGGAATCGAACCTGGGACCCTGGAGCTGTGAAGCATTGATGCTAACCACTATGCTACCATGCTGCCCTTAAAGGTGCTTTTGATCTTTTTTAGGGGTCAAATTGAACTTTGAGAATAGTGAATGTTCCTCGGTCACTCCCCTAGGCAGGGGAGTCAATCTGGGGATGTTGCCGTTCCACTTAGAAAGTTAATTGATGCGACCATCAATTCACACGAGACGATTAGTAGAAGTGAACAGTGGTTTCAATCAGCTAGATCTGTGCCTGCCTGCGACTGCTCTGTGCAGAGTGCTGCCTACAGGCTGCAGATCTATATACCTCCCCCGAGGGGGCGGAACCATAGCCGGAGCCCACAAGGGCACCAACATAACACAATAGAATGTAATGCAATACAATGGTGAATGGTAGCAGTAATGCATTCACCACATTAATCATTTCAGGTATCTGGGGAGCTGAGCGTGGCTCCAAAGTTTCACTACGCCAGCTTGGTGGGACGTGTCAAGACCAATTTGCTGAGGTGGAAGAGTCTCCATCTGTCCTTGAAGTGCAGGATTCAGTCGGTCAAGATTAATATTTTACCAAGATATGTGTTCCTGTTCCAGCAAAGCTGATAAAAAAGAATATTCTGTTCACATGGACGGAAGAACATGAAAAGGAGTGGTCTGATTTGAAGACAGCACTCACAACTGCACCAATACTGTCATTGTTCGACCCAATACGTGAGACACAAATATCCACCAATGCAAGTAAGGATGGCATAGGAGCTGTGCTACTTCAGAAATCTTCTGACGGGCAATGGCAACCCATAGCCTATTCGTCATGAGCAACGACTCTGACTGAACAGTACTACGTGCAGATAGAAAAGGAATGTCTCGGTCTTCTCACAGGAATTGAAAAGTTCCAGGACTATGTGTATAGGTTACCGACCTGTACTGTAGAAACAGATCATCGTCCACTTGTAACAATCTTCAAAATGAATTTGAATGACATGTCAGCTAGACTACAACGAATCATAATGAAACTACGATGTTATGATTTTAGGCTTGTATATATAGCCGGTAAGTACCTTGTGGTAGCTGATGCACTGCCACGTGCAACTAAAGAAGATATTGGGATGAATGACATAATCCAGTTAGTAAAAGCTCAAGCTAATTTCTTAGAAAATCTACCACTATCGGAAGGAAAACTGAAGTTCATCAAAAAAGAAACCACCAAAGATGACACATTACAGCGTGTTATGGGTTACATGAGAGATGGTTGGCCTAAAGGACATTGCTCTAAATATAGGAACATTCGAGCCGAGGCAAGATTCCTGCTTCGACAAGGCCGCAGAGTGATTCTAACTAAGCTGAGGCAGATGATGCTAACCAAGGTTCACTAAGGACACTTGGGAATTGAAAAGTGTAAACAATGAGCTCGACAGTCAGTCTGCTGGCCAGGTGTTAACGCAGACATCACTAACCTCATGTCAGAATATGAAGCATGTCAACGCAGCCAATCACAGCAAAAGAACATTGATGATGCATGATCTTCTAAAGACTCCGTGGTCAAAGGTTGGCATCGATCTATTCTACTCCCATGGTAAAGATTATTTACTAATTATCGATTACTATTCGAATTACCCTGAGGTGATAAGATTCCCCAACTGTAGTTCACAAGAAGTAATCAAAGCCATCAAAGAAAGAAGTATTTGCTCGACATGAATCCCGGTCAGTGTCATGAAAGACAACGGTCCATGCTTCGACAGTTGCGATTGGACGGAATTTTCACAGCAATAACCATATTATATCAATCCCATTACATCCTCAATCAAACGGAAAGCGGAGAATGGTGTTCACATTGTGAAGAAATCATTGGATTCAGGAAACGATCCATTCTTAGCTCTACTCAGCTACAGAGCTACCACTAGCTACAGGTTCGTCACCAGCTCAATTGCTGATGAATCGACAGCTACATACAACGTTACCATACTTAGAAATAGCAGATCCACGGTAGCATGGTGGTTAGCATAAATGCTTCACAGCTCCAGGGTCCCAGGTTCAATTCCCGGCTGGGTCACTGTCTGTGTGGAGTCTGCACGTCCTCCCCGTGTGTGCGTGGGGCAAGGGAGGTGGAGGGGAACGGCGGGAATATGGGTGTCCCAGCGCCGACGGATGTGCCATTCCTACCTCTGGATTGTGTGTTTCCATTCCAGGGCAACCCAAGCCCCAGCCCGCCTGCCCGACCGACCATCCATAACTCCCACTGGAGGTAAGAGGGACTGAGAGTAAGGGGGACAGGGGAGAAAGAATGTAAGGAAGCGATAGTAGAGGAAAGGAGAAATAGGAGGTTATCGGAGAGGATGTAGGGGAGTAAATGGGATGGAGATGGGGGTAGCTGGATAAGATCATGGTGGCACAGTGGTTAGCACTTTTTCCACAAAGCACCAGGGATCCGGGTTCAATCACGGCCTTGGGTGTCTGTCTGTGTAAAGTTTGTATGCTCTCCCCGTGTCTGCGTGGGTTTCCTCTGGGTGGTCCAGTTTCCTCCCACAGTGCAAAGATGTGTAGGTTAGGTGGCTTGGCCATGCTAAATTGCCCGTTCATGTCCAAAAGGTTAGGTGGGGTTACGGGGACAAGGTGGAGAATCGATGGGCGGAATGGTCTCCTTCTGCACTATAGGGATTCTATGATTCTATGACTCCTGTCTGTCTGCTGAGTGCTCTCTCACAGCCACCGCCTGCCCATGGTGTGCCTGGGTAGCGGAGTAGTGAGGGAAGTGGCATCCAGGACCTCCAAGACTAGGGAGCTGGGGCAGGGGGCGGTTCTCGGCCCGCATGTCAGAGGCATCAATTTTCTTGAGTGCAACATTTTGTAATGCTCCCCATATGTGTCCCTAATTGCCGCAATCCGCTGATAATGACGCCCCACTCTCCCCACTGAAGTTTTAAAAATGCCTGACCATGACAAAATTATGAGGGACATGGGCAGGGTGGATAGTCAGGAGTTTTTTCCCAGGGTGGAAGAGTCAATTACCAGGGGACATAGGTTTAAGGTGTGAGGGGCAAAGTTTAGAGGAGATGTGCGGGGGGAAGCTTTTTACACAGAGGATAGTAGGATAGTGGGTCCCTGGAACTCGCTGCCGGAGGAGGGGGTGGACATAGGTACGATGGTGACGTTTAAGGGTCATCTTGACAAATACATGAATAGGATGGGAATTGAGGGATATGGATCCTGGAAGTGTAGGCGGTTTTAGGTTAGACAGGGAGCATGGTCGGCACAGGCTTGGAGGGCCGAAGGGCCTGTTCCTTTGCTGTGGTTTTCTTTGTTCTCTGTTGTTTGAACTACTGAGTGTGTCCCTGGTTGTGTGTGCTGGTGGATTATGGTGATGACAGCTGTGCCGCAAATACGATGGTCTCCTCGGAGCTCCCCTCTGAGGTGTTCTTATGGGAGGTGGGAGCCACCTAACCTACACATCTTATGGGATGGGGGGGCACCCAGATGGGCCAGCACCATCGGATGAGGATCCTGTGGGAGAATGGACATGTGGGGCGAAATTCTCCGACCCCACGCAGGGTCGGAGAATCGGCCGGCTGCGGCGTTAATCCCGCTCCCGCCGGGTTTTTTATTCTCCGAGCGGCCAAAAACCGGCGTTGTGCAAATCCCGCCGGCAGCCTCTGAAAACAGCTGGCGCCGGCGGGATGTCATTGATTTTTTACTTTCAACAAATCTCCGGTCCGGACGGGCCGAAGTCCCGCCGACGTGGCCACGGGTCGCATCGGCGGAAAACAGAGTAGCTTTAAAACGGCGTCAACCATTGATGATGGTTGACGCCGTTCAGTGACCTAGGGCGAGTGCGGGGGGGGGGTGGGGGTTGCGGCGTTTGGGGGGGAGGTCGCGGCGTTGGGGGGGGTTGCGGCGATTGGGGGGGGGTTGCGGCGTTTGGGGGGGTTGCGGCGTTTGGGGGGGTTGCGCCGTTTGGGGGGTGCGGCGTTTGGGGGGGGTTGCGGCGTTTGGGGGGGTTGCGGCGTTTGGGGAGTGCGGCGTTTGGGGGGGCGGCGTTTGCGGGGGGTGTGGCGTTTGGGGGGGCGGCATTTGCGGGGGGTGCGGCGTTTGGGGGGGGCGGCGTTTGCAGGGGGTGCGGCGTTTGGGGGGGGTTGCGGCGTTTGGGGGGGTTGCGGCGTTTGAGGGGTTGCGGCGTTTGGGGGGGGTTGCGGCGTTTGGGGGGGGGGTTTGCGGCATTTGGGGGGGGGTTTGCGGCGTTGGGGTTGCGGCGTTTGGGGGGGGTTGCGGCGTTTGGGGTGGTTGCAGCGTTTTGGGGGGGGGTTGCAGCGTTTGGGGGGGGTTGCGGCGTTTGGGGGGGGTTGCGGCGTTTGGGGGGGGTTGCGGCGTTTGGGGGGTTGCGGCGTTTGGGGGGGGTTGCGGCGTTTGTGGGGGGGTTGCGGCGTTTAGGGGGGGGTGCGGCGTTTGGGGGGGGTTGCGGCGTTTGGGTTGGGTTGCAGCGTTTTGGGGGGGGGTTTGCAGCGTTTGGGGGGGTTGCGGCGTTGGGGGGGTTGCGGCGTTTGGGGGGGGTTGCGGCGTTTGGGGGGTTGCGGCGTTTGGGGGGTTGCGGCGTTTGGGGGGGTTGCTGCGTTTGGGGGGGTTGCGGCGTTTGGGGGTTGCAGCGTTTGGGGG